>NW_021636721.1:0-121385 GCF_004799145.2 Neltuma alba
TTAACTGCTAGTTTGTTAAATGTAATTCGGTTTATTTCAACTTATATATAGGACCGAAAGAGTACATCAATAAGCAGTGAAAATCTAAAACTTAATTTGGACAAATACTCGAGCAAGTTATGCATAGTCACGTTGAAAGCAAAGGATGATTCCAAATTTTTACCTGAGACAACCTTTATGACTTGCGTTCTAGGAATAACCTTACTTCAAAAGGCAATGATTAATCATTAAATACTTGTGATAAAAGACAGCACAAACATAGGTAACTAAGAACTTACATATCTTTTTTAATGATTTACTCAACATCTTAACTTTTTTTGAAAGGAAGGGAACCTAGAAGAAACAGGGTATGGGGTTGCGGGGTCCAAAGGTTGAGACAAAAAGATTGAAAAGAATAATCAAATATTCCCTTGAAACTTAATTAACTCACATGTTGTCTCCTTCCCGGGATTGGCTATATATAAGGGAAGCACATGAGGCCTCATATATGAAGCATCCAGCTCCATTAATTTGCAAGATATAAGCTGTGAGTCGTCTCTGAGAGAGATATTGCAGAAGCAGAGAGAGAGAGAGAGAGAGAGAGAGAGAGAGAGAGAGAGAATGATGAGGAAGAGCCAGAACCAGCAAGGAAGGAAGGAAGAAGGAAGCAGCGATGTGAGATCAGAGAAGATGGTGAGAAACAGTCATGGGGTTGGAAGCAGAGCAGAAGAGGAAGGTAATAAGAAGCTGGAGAGACAGAGCACAGAAGACATAAACGAAAGTGCAGAAGCCTTCATCAAGAACTTCAGGCAACATCTCATGATTCAGAGGCTTCAGTCTCTGGAGAATTATGAACAGATGCTTGCAAGAGGCCTCTAGATATTATATGATCATCATCACCCACACAACCTTAATATTCATCCTTAAACTCTCCTACATACAGGGGTTATATGTATATGTATACGTATGTATTGTATGTAGCGTTATGAATGTGCGTGTGTGTGTGTGTGATTATTGTTCCCTGATTAATAATTGATTATGTCATGATATTGACTAATATTTCTCTTCATTTTTTGGCTTAATTTTTGCCTTGTAGGTTAATGGTTCTCGCAATATTTCAAGTCCAAAGAGCAGCAAGAATGATAACTTGAATGTGGATATTGTCAAAATCAAACAGAAAAAAAAATGTAACTACTTGGAAACACACATCTCATCTTTTCCTTCATAATACAAAGGAAATTAGTAAAAAATGCCTGATGTTTTTATATATAGAAAAAAAACTGCTATTTTAAAGAATTTAATACAGTTTCGAATTCTAGGGATAATGGATTATGGCCTTAGCCCAAATTTACCAAATGACATTAGAGCCACAACTGGGATAGGCCCACGTGGGCCAGCACTCCTAAGATCATGGGCTCATCTACAAAGGCCCGATTGGCTTATGTATATCCACCCCTCAAATTCACAAAACTGGATTACAGTTTTTGTAAAACATATTTTGTTATGTCCTTCCATAAAAATTAGACCATAATCTTCTATTTCTTAATATGAGATCTAATTAATTAATTTAAATAGATTAAAAATATTAATTAAATTAGTTAATATGATATGTTTTTTTTTTTAAATATCTTAAGTTAATTTATAAAAAAATTGATAAACATGTAAAATAGGCATCATATAAGAATTAATATTAACACCATAATTAACTTCCATTTTAAGAACTGGAGGAGCACGTTATATTGAGTGTAAAATAAATTATATTATTATATTAATGACTTATAAATAATGTATAAATAATGTGACTTTATATATATTTGCATTTATAATACTCCATTTTTTATTATTGGGTTTAGAATTATTAGTTATGAAATATAAGCAGAGTTGATGATTTTCTAAAAAGAATAGTGAACACTGAAAAGTTTAGAGTGTAAGATAAAAAGAAATGTACAAATCAAGACGTTATTAAATTTGACTATGATTTATAAGGAAAAACTAACATGTAGGTCCTTGTAGTTTTGTCCCATTTTGAATCAAGTCCCTAAAGTTATTTTTTATTTTATGGGATCCTTAATGTTTCAACCATTCGATTTGTTAGTCCTTCTGTTCAAAAAACATCAAACTATAATGAAACGCCGTTGATGATGCTAATATGGAGGACAAGGGGATCAGACGTAGCATTGATTTCCGGTACGTGGTAGTGAACTACTCGTTGAACCTCCTAAACATCTCCTAAATTGATGCCCAGTTCCCAATAAAGGTTGATGACATCATCGAATTCAAGTTGAATGTCACACACACTTGATGTTTAAGGATGCCCATTAAAATCCTACCTCTCCTTCCTGGACTCTCACATCTCCTCTGCTATTCATGCAATTAACAAGAAGCTTCTAAAACTCACCAAACCTCTCTTATTTGCATTTCTTCAAAACAAACATGCGCGTAATTATTGTTTCTAGAGCATGAAAGTGAACTGGAACTTAAGAACTAAGGCTAATAAATTGATAGATTTAGAGTCTAACTAACTGTACTTTTCCTGTTGTGGGGCTATCTCAAGCCCCTTCAAAATGAATTATCCCTCATTTTCTCAATAGCCAAGCTTATGTTGTATATAACCAAGTTGGCCTTGTCGTTCTTTTTGTCTCTTAAGAAAGTTCTTTTTTTTGTCAACTTAAAGCAGTTGGAGACATGAAAGCTCACAAATGGTGAGATGCAGGAGCAGTTTGATATGGACGAAAGATTTATAGAGATAAGAAGGATGGCTTTGAAACTCAAGAAAATGGAGGAGGGGCTAAAGCAAGTACGGTTCATGACCTGAAAATCCCAACATAAATCTTTAACTCCAAAGCCTACAGCTTGGTCAAAGAAACTGGTGGTGGAAGTGACAGAAAGGGGACTTGATTTTAGCGACTAATGGCAAAAGAGACCATGCCAAAACTAGCAGCATCGGCTGCATCTGGTGGGACTAGCGTCGCCATTAGGCATGATGATTTTTGGAGGAGCATCAAACTTGAAGTTGCCCTCTGCAGGTGATGACCTTTGGGGAAGAAGGTTCTTGGAAATCAATGACAGTAGTTTTCTACAGTGATGAAAGAAGATGGGTTGCCACATCTAATTTACTTGTCCTCCATATAAGTATCTTCAACAGCGTTTAACCCCAGTTTAACATTTTTCAAATAGAAGGATTAACGGATGAAACGGTTAAAACATTAAAGATCTCATAAAATATAGAGACTTGATCCAACAATACTATAAAGACTTGCATATTAATTTTTCCTGATTTATAATTATAACTTTTATACTTGTTTATTGCCTTTACAATTAAAAAAAAGGAGAAAAAAGTAAGAAAGAAAAAGAGGGTAAAAGAAAAGGTAGCAATCAAATCAAGGTATATCCAATATTCCTACGTCAGATTCTAATCACAGAGAGAAAATACCATCCAAAACAATGTTGGATTTTCTAGTTAAAATATTCATTGAAATGAATTATTTGATTTATCCTTATCCACATTGATCATCATTTAATAATCTTGTGGTTTAGTGTGAGATATAAATATGCCCAGCTACTGAACCAATCACATCACAGTAATGAATGAAAACACGATTTGTCTCACCAGTGCCTAATTGAGAGGGGTCACAATTTCTTTGGAGACAAAAGCAATCAAAATTCGATTTCTCATCCTTCTTTCATTATTTCCCACATTGACACTTATATTATCTAACTTCAAATAAGTTACATCTTTCGTACAAAAGCCTAGGCTCAATTTTTTATATAATTATCTAGTATTTAGTACCATCAATTAAACAAATTTTTAATGTTTTCACGCCTAAATGAGAGCTAAATTTCCCAAAAGGTATGTAAATTAATTAAACCTGGCTCAACTCTTTTTTTTTTTTTTTCATATGATACCTTATTTCATAAAGAATTTAATGATTAATTTATGGATTTTTTTGTTAACACCCTATAAAATGTGAGATTAATTTATGAGTTAGTGTGAACCTAACACCGCAAACTAATTTTAGAAGTGTATCCAATATTTTAGATTATTTAGTGACATAATTTTGCTCATAATGTAGGGTGAATGTACATTTAGTATCTCATTTTTTTTTCTCATGTGTATTTAGCACCATGCTCTTTTTTTTTTTTTTTAATACATCTAACATCTCAATGTTATTTTTTCAATTGCATCCAATATCCTAATTTTTTGGGTTTAGCAAACCATAAAGACCTATGAGTCATTCTACATTAACAAACTATTAGTATCGAGTTTTTTCAGCAAAGTAAATATAAAGACCAAATTATTTCGGGTTAATAAATTATAAGATTGAGTAGTCGTTTTAAGTAGACTCAAAATATATAAGATCCTATGAAACAAGCTGAATATGATTAAAATAATGCAAATAATTAGTGGAAAAGCCATATATGCACCGTCAATCAATATTAGTGTGGAGACAAAAAAGATATGGGTGTTTTTAGTTGGTCATGACATCTTATAATAAAGCTACCTGCCCTATCCCCCTCTCGGCTCCACAAAGTAATTTTAAATGGGATATATTGGCTTTTTCTATTTGCTACTTCCACCTAATCCCCACCCATTTTTGTTATTTAATTTCATCTCTCTTCCAGATGTTCTTTTGTTTATTGTTTTTTTGCCAATTTCAAATACTTCTACAAACAACTTGTTAATCCATGAATTATAGTATAAGTAACATAAATAGAAGTGCATCATTATAATTTATAAAGCACTGTAAGTTGAAAGAGACATCTGCTATGTAAACATCATTGATGTCAGCAACGTACTTGGTGATTTGGTCCGTTAATAATACCTCTAATTCTCAATATAAAACTCAGTTAATTAATTAAAAAAATTACTAAATTATTTTAAATTATTTATATTTATCGTTTTTATTTAAACTAATTTAGTTCATTTATAAATTTATATATAATCTAATAATTTATATAAATATTTAGAGATATCAAGTAACATATAATATAATTAAGTAATTTAGTGACTTTTTTAATATTTCTTAATTAGTACATTAAAGACGGAGGTAGCATGTATTATTTATATTGTCATTAGCTAAATCGAAGCCTCGTTGTATTCTGCCATCGTCAAAGAATCTGGACTCTTCTCTATCTTTAGAGTTATAGCCAACGTCAGCATATTTCATCTCTACCTAATTTCCAGCATTCCACATAATAACCACTTTCTTTACCTAATATTTTGGCTGAGTTGGCTCTTTGAATCTGATCCAATAATTTAGCTAAATCAGACTGAGTGCATATTTGGTTTTAGTACTTGCATATTTACTTCATAGAGTGTAAAAACACTCTGAAAATAAAACCTTGTTTTATGGATCATATTTAACACCTCAAGTATTACTTTAGTAATCCACTCACTTCCAACGACAAGTGTTTGCAAGAACTTGGGGACGCAAGTAATTACGAGCACACATTATTTTAACAGTTTAAGTTATATAATACAGTTTCTGGTTGTCTTTGTCCATATTTGTAGGTCCCTTTCAATCAAACGATCTTTCAAAAGCTTGGTGTTCAACTTGGAAAACAAAACCTAAACAGCAACATCAACGTCAGACAAGACTCCACTTAGAAGCCGAAAGGACCAATTTCCCATTAGGAACAATTGGAGAATTGTTTATTCAACTTAGAAAAGTAAACTACTAAAGCCAACAAAAGGAAGGAAATGACTCCTAGATACATAGACAACACACAAAACGACAAGCTCTCTCTCTTTATATATGCATATTTCCAGCCCCACTGCCTATCTTCCACCAAAACATAGCTTAGTACGAAAAATTCTTGGATACATTAATTGCAAAGTCACGTAATACATTGAAAAAAAATCAGTTCGAGTAGGGTCCCTAAAGCATGCAAGAATTGGCCGTCATTATTGGCTTTTTTTAGCATTTTGTGACTGTGCAAACAATGTATCTGAGAAATTCTTCTGGCCTCACAAGTGTCGGACCATCTGTATCTTCTGCTGCGGCTGCTGCAACATGTTCACGTGAGAGCAAGATCTTACCATCTCACCAGCTATGGGAATCACAGGGAGGCTGTCGCAATTGCATATCTCGATCATGAATCCATCTGGGTCGTGGAAGAACAGCTGATCTACTTGGATCCCACCTTCTTCTACCATGGACCTCACGCAGGGGATCTCCATCTCCTTCAGCTTCTTCTCCACAGCTCCCATGCTCTCGCACTGCATGATCTCAAGAAAAACCGAAGTCCTTAGTTAATATTCGGTTTGTCATTTCGTCAAACACAACATAGACACTAATGCGTACAAGGAAAGGCTAAACGATATACTTGGGTGACAAGTTCATGTTTGTCTTCTTTTCTAGCTACAACCATGACAGAGACAGGTTAACGATTCCCAAAAATTTAAGCTATTATACGGAGCTGGGATTGATTAACCATTACCGACAGTTCTTTCTAATCCTGGTCCCATTGTCTACCTGCATATTTTTCTCTTAGCGTACAACATTTTCTTACGTCTTTAATTTGCTTTCCTCCTCAGATACAGCTCAGCTCTTAAGAATTTTCAATAACTAAACATTCTATTTAAATATAATTTTTTTGGGTTGGGGGGAGAGAAACTGTATTTATTGATTTAATGATGACGTACTCGAGTCATATGTTACGATAATTGTTTTGAACAAACAAAATCATGAGGACGCGGGATGGGACTAACATGCTTGTGTTTGTAATCTCACTTCTTCCAACAGGGGAATAATCAAAAGATCCCCATAATTGGACCAAAATCATACCTGAAACGATATGTGATTATCCTTTGGATTAATTACCGTCTTTTTGGGCAGATTCTCTGGGTCCTCTGCTTGGAGTAAATGAATCCCAATTCCATAGCCAAACAACCTGTACACCAATTATCCCACAGAAAAATGAAAACAGATTAAGAAAAAGCCCAAAATGTTTGTCATGACGAAGAGAAAATAAAAGAAGTCGCAGAAAATCCCTAGGTTTCGTTGTCTTGAAACGTTTCTGAGGCTATTAATTATTCCTGAATATTGGATCTTGTATTGTCATGTATGGTATCATGGACGATGGGAAAAGGAAAAACTACCAGGCGCCATCGAAATCGAAAGAGCCGGGCCTCCTGATGGGGAAGAATCCAAGAACGTTCTGATAAAAATCCATGGATTCTTCGACGGATTTGCAGATGAGGGAGATGTGGTTGACAGACTTGAGGTGGAGAGGGTTTCCTGCAGTTTCCTTCATTTTCTCGAGAAAAATCGATGAACCTTCGAGAAGCAGAACGCAGATAGTGATTAACGAGGAGGATCGGAGAAGAGGGAATTGAGGAATAAGAAGTAATAGGAGGAAGGCAAATAATAGGAACAGGGAAAGAGAGAGTCACGGAAGTCCACGAACGGGAAGTGAAGGGAGAGACGTGAATATAAAGGCCATGAAGGAGCCTTGTTGTGACACGTGTCAAGCATGCGATTCGTCGCGGTTACTCAGATAGCGAGTTGTCTGACACGTTATTGACCAGGTGGCAGTAACTGCCCCCCATTGAAACCTTGACACGTAAGCTCAAATGTTCCAATCTGAATTTGCTTTAATAATCTAAAAATTAAATAATTAATTGCTCTGTCGATCCTTATCTTCCCTCACAGTGCACACAAGGTTACCTGCACTCTTCCTACCTATCTCCACGCGCATGCTTATTATTGGAGTTATTCTAAAAACAGTTTTTTGTCATTTCTATAAAATTCTTTATAGTTCCAATAAATATTAAATATTTTTTCTATATATCTGTACGTGGTGAGAGGATGAAAATCACCCCGTATTAAACGTAAGTAAAGTAGTTTATTATAAACTTTAAATAACTAATTTAGAAATAATACATAAGTAGTTAAAATTAATTAAAAATAATAAATAAATTAGAAATATATTTTTATTTTCAGATATATCCTTATAATAAATAAGAAAAATAATGAAAGAGAATATGTAGAAAAATATGATAAGAGAGAAATAATTATGGACAACATAAAAAAATACATTAAATGTTAACATAGACTCAAATTGAAGCTTATAAAATAAACTACACCTCTCTCTAAATTTAAAGCTTATATATAGAATTGAAAGGAGTATTTGATGCCTGTTTTCTAGTTTTACTTTTATTTAATTCTTATTAGAAAGAGAGAAAGAAGTGAGAGATATGGGGATGATTGTAAATGCAAGGAAGAGCTTTTATATGAGGGTAAAACTGAATTTTTTTTGGGGTCAATTTAATACATTACTTGGTATGTGAAAGTGTGTTATAAGTGATTTATATTAAAAACCAGAGTGGTAGTATGATGCTGGAATTTAGTACAGTTAATGAAGGTAATATAATTTTATGACAAATTTAATGGTTTTTAATTATTGTTATTGGTATGCATGAATTAGTAGTCTCTTATAATAAGGATAAGAGAGAGTAAATAATTAATTTGTTGATATTGAAATATTAGTTTAACTAATTATTTATAATAAATGCGTTTTAGTTTCACTAAAATATTCTTCCTGATTATATGCATTGTGTAACTATTTCTTGATAAAAACTATCTACTATGTGCAATGAATATAGATACCTTGACAAAAGAATTATAAATTTGAGAAACAAAATGAATTAAAATCTTATATTTAATATCAAAATAAATATTTTGTCTAGCTCTTGTATAAGAACTAGAGGTAGCTCACTCATCATGTATATTGTATTTCTACATCATCTCATAGATATTATCAAAATCAAAAAGTCTTTTTAAATTTTTTTTTATAAATTTTTGTAAAATGCTGCTTATAAAAAGAATTTACTGTCCTAAATGTATGACATAACACCTCAATTTGGATTAAAAAGTTGTTTTAGTAATGAACATAACATCTCAATTTACCTTATCTCCTAACATTATAATTTAGTTCAAATTAATATATTAATTACACATGGATTCCAAACTATGAGGACAACTTATAATGTAAATGATTAAATGAAACATTTTAGGTGAACTAACACATTTTTATAAATAGTTAACTTGGCCAAATTTTTTTAAACTTTTATAGATAAATTATTTAGCTCCTATCTAAAGGAGGAAAAGGAAATGTGAGACAAGGAAATCATGATTTTGTACGTAAACACACATTTTCATGAGTTTATGCCTCTGGCAGCATTCTATTTTTGTTGTTCAAATGTTAGATACATTTGAGCCTGATGGGTAGCTCCATCAAGATTTTAACTGTAGCTATCGAGGATAAAAATTGCATATTTGACAAAATGAGGTGAGTTTAAAACTTCAATGACTTTATTGACTTTGTGATAGATCCGGAGCTCGAGGATTTTGTGTCAAGCATTGCCCAAATCATTGTCGAGTGCCCAAGAATTTTCACATTTCTAAATATTTATATTTTTCAATAATCTTCACTGATATAGTATGGGTATATATATACTAATTCAAGTTAATTAACTGATTTAAATAGATTAAAAAATTATTTAAATTAATTATTTGTAATAAATATGTGTTGTTTTTTCTAAAATACTTTTATTAATTATGTGTATCAGTTAAAATAACCAATTGATAAAATATTTAACATGTGTAATTATTTAAGGACTATTTTAAAAAAAATAAATAAATAAGATTAAAAAAGTGAATTGAGATATTATATTTAGAACTAAATTAAATTTTAAACTAACCTTTATATTAAGAAATGGAGGTAATATACACTCCTTTCAATTTTTATTATAAGTTTCAAATAACTAATTTGAGTATAATAAAAAATTAGTTGAATTTTTTGCCAAAAAAATGAGTTAAAAGCAATAAATAGATTAGAAATATATATTTATTTCTAAACACGCCCTTATAATAAATGAGAAGAAGAATAAAAAAGAATGTAGGGGAAATATGATGAGAAAGAATGTGTAGTAAATAATTAGAAAAAAATACATTAAATGTTAAGATAAGTCCAAATTGAAACTTATATATTGGACCACATTCCTCCCCCAAATTAAAACTTATAGATAGGACCTCAGGTAGTATATATTTTAGTTTAATTTAATGATAACACTGATATTTAATATAAGACTCATTTAAATAATGTAATTATATTAAAAAAATTAGATAAGTTAGTTAATTTAAAAAAATAAAATATTTTTTTTAAAATATCATAATCATCTTCATGTAAATCACACAAACTAACTCTTATATTAAATTAAAGACAAGAATAGAGTATTTTATTAAATTAAGCAATCAAACTAAAATATTTTATAAAATTAGATGAGCAAAGAATATTTTTACCTGGTTTGTAAAGTTTTTGTTTTCCCGTCGTTTTCTGTTTTTAATTTTGGCTGGGAATGAGATCATGAACCTCAGCATTTTGGAATTGAATTCAAAGCGGAATTGGATTTTTAGAACATTTAATAATTATAATTTGTTGATGGCAAAAAATAATAATTATAATTTGTTGATATTCTGGGGCATAAATTTTGGACCCTGGGGATTCAGGATAGGGACTGGGAGTCGGGAGCAAGTAGTTGCCAAACCATTCATGATGTTTCTGGACTCTTCAGTTTCGTCTTTGTTTTGTGTGATCCTTAAATTTCGTCTTTCATTCAATAATTGCTGCTGGACAGTGGGCCCCATCTTGAACGTGATGCTTTTGTGCAATACGAAGTTTGTTATAATTTAGGAAAAATTACACTCAGGTCCCACAGAGTACAATTAATATCAAAAAGGTCTCACGGAATCGCGAAATGATTCTGAAGTCCCCAGGGACCTGTGTGTAATTAATTCTAATTGTGAAATTACCTACTTACCCCTGTTAATTTTATTGCAACAATTCGTTTACAATCTCAACAGTGGCTGTTAACAACCCGAGAAGACGTGATTGACAACCTCGGCAGTGCTCATGACAACTCACTCTGTGGAATGCCAGGGGCGTTGTTGAGGTTGTTAACCACCTCTTCTCGGGTTGTTAACAGCCACTGTTGATGTTGTAAATAGGTTCTAATTTTATTTACAATCTCAACAGTGCTGTTAACAACCCGAGAAGACGTGATTGACAACCTCGGCAGTGCTCATGACAACTCACTCTGTGGAATACCAGGGGCGTTGTTGAAGTTGTTAACCACCTCTTCTCGGGTTGTTAACAGCCACTATTGAGGTTGTAAATAGGTTCAAATTAACAGGGGTAACTACGTAATTTCACAATTAGAATTAATTACACACAGGTCCCTGGGGACTTCAGAATCATTTCGCGATTTCGAGGGACCTTTTTGATATTAATTGTGTTCTGTGGGACCTGAGTGTAATTTTCTCTATAATTTATAGCAAATATTAATTTAGAATTTATTTTATATTTAAACTAAAATATATAGTTGGTTCTTTATTTTTATACTAAGGCTTTATTTTGATCCTGTAACTTAAAAAAGCATATTTTTTGTCCTTTAATTCTAAAATTATTATTCTTAAATAATTAGTTTTTATAAAAATTATAGTTGTTTTAAAAATTAAATTTAATATGTTAGTATTTGAGAATATTTTATCAACATTCAAAATCTCAATATTATCATTTCTGTTAACGGTTTTTGGATTAAAAGAGTAAAAATATGTTTTTTAAAAATGAGGAATCAAAATAAAACTTTATGTAAAAATAAAAGACCAAATATATGTTTTAACCTTATATTTATAATATATAGATTTGGCTATGTAATTTTAATATACTAAAAATTTCATCTTAGTTTTTTACAAATTAAAAAAGTTTATGTAAGTTAACTAAAAAGATGTTTTATAAAAAAAATTAATTACCACTGTTAGATGATTAGTTTATAAATATTAAAAAATTAATTAAGTTGATTATTAATAATAAATATATGTGTTAATTTTTATAAGCTATTTTTTTAATTATGCATGTTAGAGAACTACCTGAGGAAGTAAACCCCTTACTATGTGCAATTGATGATCGTGCCTCTTTAGTTAAGTGTGAGAACTTAAATAAACCCGTTTAAATCTAAATAAGTGATTATGATTATGAAGCATGTTTATCCTGTTTGGGTAATTTTTATAAAATCTGAGAAATTGTGATTTTATTTTTCCACCACACTTCTAGGATAAGTACAAAAAAGTAGCTTATGTATTTGAAAAATCTTGATCAATTTTTATCAACTGAATTTTTTTCAATTTACCCTCTTACACTCTTCTGAAAATCTCTCCCCAAGTGATTAATTTAATAATATTTATTAAATTTATGTCTTTTTTGTAATTAAATGAAAATCAAACATAATCATAATTCTTAAAATCACTTATAAAATAAACATATCCTAACAGAAATCACAATTAACCAATATTACTTATAGCCAATGTCATTTATAAAATTTATGATTATCTAAAATCACAGTTGTTCACCGCTAATCCAAATAGGCATGAAAATATTTTGGAGAAAAAATTATAAATTTAAGAATAAGGTGAATTGCTATATTATAATTAGGACCAGTTAGTATTATTCTATCAAGTATTCTCTTTGATTCTCTAAAGTTTTAACCTTCTTTATAAGAAACAAGCGAATATGTTTTAGCCCCAAATATATAAAAAATAATTACAAATTTTTTTGGCCTGCAAAAAAATAATTACCTATTGTCCCTTACAAATATTAATTTTTTTTATCCTCATTAAATTAACATAATTAAATTAGAATTATTAAATAGACGTACAACCATGCCGTCACACAATCAATAAGAGTGTTTTTGAAATAAAATTAAATCTCCAACATAATTACTAATTTTAATTGCACTCCCTAATACGTATGAAATACTTATTTATTTCTTCAAAAATGTTTCCGGTGAATATTTTTGGTTTCAAAATTTTTATATCAACATGTTAATTTTTCATTTGCCTCTGTAAATTAACAATTCCATTTAGTGCATGAAAATTGTGGTACACTTCATGAGCTTTATCCCCGCACGATATGATGGTGGGTGGGAATTTGGGCATGTTGGATGAATGAAGGTGGTTTTTCCAAAGTTTAAACAAAATATGAGAAAAAAACATAAAATTATTTTATTCACATGCTATTAGGTCTCACTATAATTCAAATTGTTTAATAGGCATTCACAAATTTTTCTGTAGAAATTGAAAAAAATCTCTCATTAAGATTTTATTAGTGAGAATAACCTAAATTAAAATACTGATATTTCATGCGTACAAAATTTACATAAAAAGTATCAATTTTGTGTATAACAATTCTATGCATAAAAATTTATAAAATTTTCAATGTAAAATTTTTTTTCTTCTAAATTTCTCTGTTTTTTCTTAAGGTACTATTAGTCTCGAAATATCACTAACAACATGAATTAATTTTCCTTGAATATTTATGACAAAATGTAGACATCTCACATCATTACAAACACAAAGGCACGAAGTCAAATTACATCCGTGTGTTTAAGTGATGAGAGCCTTTCCATCAACTTGAACCTAAGGCAACTCAAAGTTTGTATAATTGCATGATTTTATGAAGCTAATTGTGTGTGTGTGTATATATATAAGTCGGAGTATCCTACAATTATTTTGAACTTGAGATTAATCTATTTCAGACCATTAAGGATTTGTCCTCTCAATAAATTCTCTTCTCAGAATTTGAACTTGTGTTATTTTTTTTATAAACAGTAAGACTTTCGGAACCTCTTCTCTTTTCTTCCTATTCTCTTTTCTCTTCGTCTTTTTTCTAACTGTTAGATTAACATATTTTAATGGTTTAGATTTTAACTTTTTATAAACTACTTATAAAAAAATTTAAAAAACATTTAGTGCATTTCAAACTATTAGAATTAAATTTTAATATAGTTTATAATTTATAATTTATTTATTTTTACAATTTAATATTTTAATAATAGTTTTAAAAAGATTTAAATCTGAACCGTTAAGATATTAATCAAATGGTCAAGAAAGAAAGAGAAAGAAAGAAGATGAGAAGAGGAAAGGAGAGATTCGGAGTCGGGGGCAAGACAACTTACTTTCTTGAACCAACAGCTTGTTGGTTGAAGCTAACATCTTAAAACTACGAAAAAATATACTCCTCTGATCTTTAATATAAGACTCATTTAACTAATTTGATTAGATTAAGGAAGTTAGGTAAGTTAGTTAATTATAAGAAATGTGACATATTTTTCCTAAAACACCATTATCATCTATCTTAATACCTCATCTCCCTCTTCTACTTGATTATGGTTGATGGAGTATCTATAGGGGTAATTTAGAGAAAACTGATAAATATGAGAAATGAGTCTTATATTTAGAACCAAAAATAACTCAGTAATTGGGTCCTATATTAAGGACCGGAGGAGTATAAGGGTTGCTTGCCTGGTCAAACTGTTAATTTGTTTTCTATGAAATGGAGCGAATGGCACCAACCAATATTCCTTCCCACATCACGTGAAGAAAATGAACAGATAAAAAAAACCCGTGAGTTTTCTCCCTTTGGACAAATTCAAATTTTGGACTTCAACCCCATATCTCCGATTCATCATTTGTCTCCCACATTTGTCACTCTCCTCTTGTGCGATTCATGTCTTGTCTTTTTTAGTAGCGGTTTGGGTGGGATTGAATTCAGCTAGTTGTTCCATTAATTATCGGAAGTTCGAGGAAAAGTCCTCGTTAAGAATTTTATTGCGAAAAATAACCTGATAAAACTGGTACCCTGCAGATTTTATACAGTACCAATACTCTTATTTACATTTTCTCCGCTAATAAAACTTTCAATAAGGGACTTTTCCCTAATTTCACCCGTAATTATGCATATGAAATGAAGAAGTATAAATTAAATAGCCTTTATAATTAAGTAAAATCTTATACAACTATATATATTTTATTTGGCTAAACAGCATACATATTGCTCTTTATCTGTCTTTTATATTTAGGACCGTAGGTAATAATTAATTGTAATTTAAAAATATGATTTTATGGTTGAAATTTGCCGTCTGCCTGTCCTTATCCTGCCTGCCTCCTCTGTGTGCATAAGTCATCATTAATTAAGAATGATGATGATTATATTTAATTAAATCCCTTGATTAGACAAATTAAAATGGGTGTCTTTCCTTTTCTGATTCCAAGTCATTTCCATTAACAAGTACGTGCGGTGCCTTTCTTCAAAATTATATTGAAATTTAAAAGTGATCGAAAGAAATATTTATTGACTTGATTGATGCATCCCTAGTAAAAAATTGTTGCATGCTTTTAGCTTTGTCAACACCCACTAAGTGTGATTTCTTAAATTTGAAAAAAAAAAATATAAGATTACTTACATTGTGAGTCGGATTTGTCAATCTTTACATACATGGAATCCACTTTGTAATTGCCAATCTTAACAATAATTAACAATTTGTAATTGCCAATCTGATTATCCCATAATAAGTAAAAGATAATTGGCAATAAAAAAAATAATGTTTGAGCGAAATAGTTGCTTAGCTCCGTTGTTTGGAGAGATTAGTTAACAAGCAGTTTTTTAAAAACCAAACCAAACTGGACAGTCTAATTACCATGTAGAATCTGAGACGTCTTGTTTATTGTCACTTCTTTCAATTCTATTTATAAGCTTTAAATTGGGAGAGAAATACAATCCATTTTACAAGTTTTAAGTTGGACATGTCTCAATATTTAATGCGATTTTTTTTAAATTTTACCTTTAATTATTTTTTTCACCACACTTTTTCTCGTTTATTTTCTCTCTCATTTACTTTTTTTTTTTTATAAATAAGGACATATTTGAAAAAAGTATTTTTTTTTCCACTTATTTATTGGTTTTAACTAGGTCCAGCTGTTTGTTTTCTTTATACACAAATCAGTTATTTAAAACTTATACTATCTCCGGTTTTTTTATATAAAAACTAGTTTAACATTTAATTTAGTCCTAAATATAACATCTCAATTTACTTTGTCTTCATATTTATCTATTTTTTTTCCAAACTACCCTTATTTATATTCCGTAAACTATAATTAAAAACTAACACAATAATTCAAATAGGTATTACACATAGAGAAATTCTACTTCCTCTATACTTCTCATTTCAACCACTGAATTAAAATTTTCCCGGGCAAGATTTAATATTTTATAAATATAGTAATAAAATTTTAAATAAATAAATAAATAACTCAAATTGTCAAAATTTTAACAATACATACAGCGCCATGCGCCATATTGAATCTTAAAAGCGCATTGTGGTTTACCATCATGAAAAAGGCCCAATAATCATACGGATCAAAAAAGCCATTTAGAGAACACAGGATGAGAAAATGCCAACAGACTATTTGGGCTTTGAAGTAATTTGAAATATTTAGAGTGTGCGACAGTGCGAGGGCATTATGCTACATCTATTCCTTTTTATAAAATACTTTTGAGATTTGTTTGAATATTAAATCATTTTTATCACTTTACCCTTCATTAGCATGCTCTCTCATTATTTTTCCCTCATACGTTCTCATCTGTTTTCTACTCTCACCACTTATAAATAAGGATATATTTGAAATAAAAAGTATTTCTTATTTTTAACTAATTTTAATAGTTTTCTTAAGTCATGCACTTCCATTATTTGATCCTTATAATAAGCCTAAGGGACAGATAGAGTACTTAAAAAAAAAAAACTAATTTGAAAGTTGTAAAACCTACTTTAGATACACCCAGAGGTTATTTAATTAATGTTAAACCGCTAAGCTAGGTTGGATCCTGGAAAAAATAGAATTCTTTCATTAACTATTTTGAAAACTTTTCCCCAAACACGGGGTTTGTATAAAGAATGAAATTTTCTAAAACATTTTAAACTTTTGAAAATAGTTTTACATAGTAACCTGTTCAGTGGCTGAAAGACCTAAATAAATCCTTGCTTTTCCCAACTACCATGGTTACTTCCAATCCCTAGAATAAATTCTCTTACGAGCACTATAGCATATGTAACATCTTAAATTTTATTTTAAGATTTAAGTAATATTAAGGGAGAAATTATTTTCTGATAAATGAAATTTATCATATTATTAATTGGATAAAAATTTATTTAAATGTAAATAAGTAAAGTAACAATAAAATAATAATGACTTGAAAAAAATGAATAAAATAGTATAATATAATATAATGTAATATAATAATTGAAAAAAAGGGAAAGAAAGAAAGAAAGAGAAATCTGCAAATTTAGGCCTTGGACCCATTAGGATAGTTTATCCTAATATACACACACACACACACACACAAACACACACACATTGCTCCCCATCTTTTTTTTTCTCCCCAGCGGCATTGACTTATCCTTTATTTCTTTGCTCGTAGGGTAAGCTTTGTAGATTTTTTGTAAATAAAATTATTTTCTTTTCACAATTTTTTTTTTGTTCATAAAAGTTATTCTACTCATTTAGGTCTATCTGATGATAGTAACATGTTGATATTTAGAATAAATTTTTGGGGTTAGGATCTGGAGTAAATATTGACTTTTAAAAAGAGATGACCCTAGGATTGTAGAGCTAAATTAATAAATAATTTTTATCAGTTTATTTTTTTTATTTACATCTCTAAGATTTTAAAATAATTATCTTGGTTAAAAGGGTTACTATTTGTGAGGAATATGATACTTGTTCCATGGGGTCTTAGAATAAATGATTTGTATATATATATTTGAGGTATTATTGAACTTATGGGGGCTTATTTTTGAGATTTAAAGTATAAATAAGATTTTAAAAACATAATAATAATTTTATATTTGAGAATTTTAGAAAGTTTTATGTAAGTAAGTAATTTGGAGAACGAAAAGAAAGAGAGAGGAGCATTCTGAAGTTTTTTGGAAATTATAATATAGTGATTAAAGACTTAATTATATGTTATGAGAGGTTTGAGACTTTTATTGGAAGTAAAAATTTTAACTAACATATACAAATATTAATAATAAATTCTATGTAATAAGTTATTTAATTTTATATGTTAAATGATACTCCTCCGGTCCTAATTATAAGACCCAATTGACTTATTTGAGGAGATTAAGGAAGTAAGTTAAGTTGGTTATTTATAATAAATAAGTGTTGTTATTCCTAAAATATCCTTACTAATTAAGTATATTGGCTAAAACTATCATTATTAGAAGGATTATCTTGGAAAAAAATACATAAATATAAGAGAGAAAATGGATTGGGTCTTATAATTAGGACCAAATAAAAAGTCAAATTGAGTCTTATAATAAGGACCGGAGGAGTACCTACATTATTTTGTAGATTACCTTATGCCTCAAAGTGTGTGAAACTTGTGCTTGTTTCTCAAACTTGCAAGAGTAAGCTTGGAATTGAAGTAACTGGGGTTAATTTATTTTATATACATAATGCGGATTGTAAGATCTTCTTAACATTTTCTGCTTAAAATTATTAGAAACATGTGCAAAATAATAAGAGTTGAGAGTTATAACTTTTTAGGGGTATATCACTACTAACGAAGTACTGCCTGCATATCATGTTTTGGATGTCTACTTGCCTAGATTTTGTGGATTTTAAAGCATTCACATTCAAGGAACATAAAATTTGTTACTGCTTTCCAATCGAATCTTATGATTTTTTTTTTGGGGGGGGGGTAGTAACAAGAAGTGTGGCACTATCATTAAGATGATTGGACGATGTATTTTTATTTGAAAGAAAATTACAAAATTAAAAGGAAAATTAAAAAAAAAACAAGGGGTCACCGCATTTATAGGGAGGTAAACTAAAAATTCTTACTGAAAGAATCGAAAAATCCTAACAAAAATATCTATCAAAATTTTAAAATTTAAAATCAGTCTTGTATGCTATACTATAATAGCAATTAACAACACATTTTTTTAACAATTTCTGATTGGAGATTTTAAAATTTAAAATATTTTTTTGGGATTTTCCATTTTATATTAGTATAGATAGAGCACAATGCAAAAAGTATGAAATATACCTTAGCACTAAGTCTGAAATAGATGCTCAAGAGAATGCCAAAAGTTTGACATCCACTCCCAACAACGAAACCCCTCTCTGTTCTCAACCTCATTATGGGGATTGTTGAAGCTGTCTGACTCACTATCAACAAAACAAGAACAATGACTTAATATATAGTGCCAAATGATTGAAGTTGGTTCAATTACAACAAAACAGTAACAATGAATATGCATATACGGTGGATCACCTGGGGCAATTGGACCGTTTGATATTAATACTTCCTCCTCCTGTCCTCATTATTATGTTTTGTTTTGATATTTCTTTACCAAACAACCTCCTCCAATAATGAACTTGATCATTTTTAAAATTTTTAGAAATATAAATAACTAATCTTAACTAAATTCTTTAATTTATGTCAAAATGTTTTCTAATATTCAGCACCTGGCAATACCCTGTCATTCTCTTGAACAAGAAGCTGGTTATATACTAAAAATATAATCATGTAACTCTTCACATCCAGATTCTCTTATAATTGTGAGAAAAAACTGATTATAACTCATAATTAATTATATGATGTGCTAAAACATACAAATGAGGTAAAATTATCTTCAACTTATGACTTCTCTCACAAATAAGAGGAAATAAAAAAAATTAAGGAAATACATAAGATCTAGTTTGATATGTGGCGGACTGTTAAAACTAAATAATGTCATGGCCTAAGGAAATGAAATAACCAAGAAAAATATAATATTTACATGAATTGAAAGATTATATTAAATTAATATATCGAAGAAAAATTCAAATAGCCATCAAGCATGCATTAATATAAAACATAAAGTTTAAGAAGGGTTGATCTACGTACCTTGGAAGTATAGACTCATCTTCTTCAACAACAAACTGATCATGATGTCTAGAGCATTGAGTATAACCTCCATCTTTCTCATCTTCTGCGAGTGTAACACCAGTGGCCTGCAATATTTTCATCATTGTCTTAGGGCCTAGGATTTGCAGACCCATTGCTCCTTTAAGTGCTCTTTTAGCAAGTAAACCAGCAATGACATTGCCGTCTCTATGAAAGACTTGGATATCCACAAACCATTTCCGCTCTAACATCCCTTTAATTTCCATGATCACAGCAATATCCTTGTGCGTCTCAGGAACTTCAAATTTGATCAATCGAACAGTCTCAGTGGAGTCGCTTCTCAAGATAACATATCCAATACCAGCGTCCCAAGCTCTTTTGAGACCCATCAGGCAACCCCATAGTTTTGCTGTGAGGATATCTCCACCACTTAATTTCAGAAGAAAAGCCTCCTTCATACAATTGTTGCCATCTTTAAGAACGCCACCACAAGCCGCTTTGTCATCTAAATGAGAACAGGCGCCATCCACTTCTACAACGGTATCATCATGTCTCGGCCAGGGACCATAACCTTCACTGTTGATGGCTGGATCAATCTTTACGTGGTTATTGATGATACTACAACCTTCGTCCCTTGTTCTTCGCCATGCTTCGACATCTTCTTTGCACACCGCTTGCCACCCACACTTGCTTATTTTCATCCTTGGTGACTTATTTTTCATTGCATTCTCAGAGAAAAATACCATTTGGGATCCGTTTATAAGCAAAGAGGAATGAGGAATATATATTATATGAAGCTGAGGACTCCCAGCCTTATTTAAATAAACATGACTCACATGATACGAGTTTGGAAATTCATCATTAGGAAGTCTGCAGCTCCAACAAATTGCATCCATCCCTTCTCCAAATGCGCGATCCTTTTCTATGACTAAGCATATGGCTATGCCCAACCATTCACGTGAACCACAATAATCAGGGGATATATTTATTATGAACGACACATTTGGACACCACCAGAATTCTTTCTCGCAAAAGTAGTTTTGATTATAAAACCATGATGGTACTTTGCTCCCTTCAATTGTTAATGCGCGAAAAGGTGGACAGAGGGAAATTAACTGGGACCAAAAAAAAACAGATTGTTTGTATCAGAAGTATGTTGATTAACACGTAAGAAACGGTAATATATATGTACAAGTCAACTAAACTATATATTTATTGTCAAAGAAATTTAAAAAAAAAAAGTAATTCTAAAAACTCACAATTTCTGAATCCCCTTTTACAATCGCTGACTTCATATTTAAATGGTTGCGAACCTATAAGAAACAATTTTCCATGTTAAAGAAGTAAAATGATTGAGGTGAAAGAACACTTAAAAGACAAATAAAATAAACCTGAGGTTGAAATGATTCAATGAAATCCCATAATTGGTGTGCACGTCCGTAATGTTTCATTGATGAGGAATCATCAGCACATATACATGATAGATTTGATGGAAGTTGCGGCAAAGACCGAAGCCTTGGGCAACTACAGAGACCAATAGTTTTAAGCTTCGAAAGATTGGAAATGAGGCCAGATGGTACGTCAATGAAATTGTTGTGACTTAGATTTAACTTTTCCAGTGATGATAACATGCTGATATCATCGGGAAGTGATGCGTCATGGAGATTGCAGTTTTGTAAACATAAATGTGTCAATGATGACAAAGACGGCAACAGCATAAAACTTGTTGACCTTGAAGGGCTTTGAAAAAGGGAGAAGCAACTCCATGATGATGATGATTGTGCTTCACCATTGTAGTTACTAAATGACAACCCTTTTATAGCAATCCCACTCAAATCCAGCACTTCCAAAGCTTCATTTTCATTCAAATTCTCTGGCAGCCTTGAAAACTTTGAGCACCGAGAAATTTTGATAACTTTCAGAGCTTTCAACTTACTAACACTACATGGAAGACAGATCAGCTTTTTGCAGTTCGTCAAATTTAATTCAACGAGACCAATCAAATTGCCCAATGAGTGAGGTAGTTTGGCTATAGCAGTCTTCTCTAAATCAAGCTTAGATAGACGTGTCATATCTTTTCCAAACTGAGGAAGTTTTCTAACTTTTGAACAACCTGATAGAATAAAAGTCTCCAAGCCATTGATCTCAAACTTTTCTGGAAGGGTTTTAACTTTTTCGCAATCTTTCAAGTCAACAGTGACAAGCCTCTTATGTTGCCCAAGAGACTGGTGAACTTCAACTAAGTTAGAACACCCTTCAAGAATCAGTTTTTCAAGATGAGGAATTCTATCAAAATTTGGGGTTTCGATGAGGTATTCTGAATGAGATAAATCAAGGGACTTCAAGCTTGGGAGAGACTAACAATAGAAAAATAGGAAACAATAAGCCCTCAAAACCAAACACTAATATAATTTAGTAAATTATGGACAAAGAATTTAAATGAAAGGATCATAACTACCTGTGTCCCTCTCCAAAGTTTTTTTAATTTGCTATGTTGCATTTTTAGTACTACAAGTTCATAGAGTTGAGGCTGATTGGGCAAATAAAATAATGGATACCTCATCCATTCTATGACTTTCAAGTCACTGGAAAGGGACTTGAGCCCGTGCGGAAGATTTAATTGGCAATGTGAAACATGTGAGCGACTTGAAATCATAAGTAACTTGAGATTACTCATCTTTAATAAGGCTTCAGGATCCCAAAATGCATCACATGACTTTTCCAATGTTAGCGCTATTCCTCGAATTGCTTCTGTCCCCTATAAAACAACAAGCCAAGGTCAAAATGTATGTAAAAGTTATGGAATACATTGATATTAAAAAGCACATAAACACAAGAATGTTGGAATAATGTCACCTTATTTCCTTTTAGTACATGATTGGCATCCTCCAAAGACAATATCCTGGAACGCTTGCCTGCATCATAAGGTGATTCTTGATAGACAATATATTTACACATGTCTTGGAGAATTTCATGCACCCACAAATGCCCTTCATAAGTAATTATTAGTGATTTCTTAATGAGAACATTTATCCCAGTTTTTGGGTGAAGATCCTTATCCAAAGTTTCTAAAATTTGTATGACATGATCTTTGTCCATCCCATTGAAAAAGCAAGCAATATCCAAGAATATAGTTTTCTGCTGATCATCCAGTCCATCAAAACTCACTTGAAGTATCTTCAAAATATCCTTTGGAGGAATTTTCTTGAGCTTAGCTAGTTCATCCTTCCATTCCACTACAGGTCTTTTGCAAAGAGATGAACCTAACACTGTGAGCACTAAAGGAAGGCCTCCAGCATACTTAATGACGGTTCTAGCAAGTTTCAAATAATCTTCATTAGGATGCTCTTCTTTAAAAGCTTTTTGAAGGAAAAGTTCAAGGGACTCTTTATCACTCAATAATTTGAATTCATACACAGCAGATACACCGTGTGATGATAACAATTGCTTATCCCTAGTTGTTATTATTATTATGCTCCCTTCGCTGAACCATCCTTGCTTGGGAGCCAAATTTTCAAGTTGCCTAATATCACTCACATCATCAAGGACAAGTAGGATTTTTCTGTCAGTCAACTTGCTTTTTATTAACTCCATTCCTTCATAAAAATCAGCCACTTCCATACTCTTTTTATCCAGAGAAGAAATAAGTTTTCTTGGCAATGAAATCAAACCTTCTTTTTCCCATGCCTCTCTAATATTATTAAGGAAGCAGTGGATCTCAAAGTTTTTGCGCTCTCGCTCCCGCTCATAAAAGGCTCTAGCAAGAGTTGTTTTGCCTACACCTCCTGTGCCCCATATTCCTATAAACCCAACTCCTCCTGATTCCCTTGCTACAATTGACTTCAATTTTTCTAATTTTGGTTCAATTCCAATTAACTTGCCATGACCATATGCGGATTTATCAAGTAACTTTGACCCCATTTCTTCAGCAATGCTTTCAATGAATTCGCTTTCATACCTTCATATGAAAATAAAATTATAAAATGATTTTTTTTTTACATGAAAATAGCGTGATGGTTTTAAGTCAACTGAATTTTAAAGTTCTTGCATAAACAATAAAAAATACTTAATGTGAGATGTAAAGAAAAACATGACCACAAATGTAGCAATCTTAAGTTTTCCGTGAAGCTTAGTTTGCACTTAGTGGGGATAGGAGATAATTATTTGCAGATATGCACGATTATGTTCGTGTGTCCACGCACTTTACTATAGCCCCTAGATATTGAAGTCACTTAATTAATACATTATAGGTTGAGTTTCCTTTTCGTTTTTTTGGCAATACATTTTATTATTTGAATAGTTTTTCTTAATTTTATTTAAGCAAGATTTCACAAGAGTTCAAATCTAACGCTATACGGTAACGTCTTCAACCATCAAAAAATAATAACAACTATTAATTATTTATTAATAAACAATGAAATTTAAAAATTTACAGAAATTATAAATTATTAATATTAATTTTTTAATTGTTGAATTACATAATAATTATTACTATGTAATTTTACTAATATATATTCAAGAAAATGACCATTTCAGAATTATATCATTAACTGAATTCAATTGGAAAACCTAGATCATCTACAACCTAGTGATACAAGTCTATTTTACCAACAACTAAAAGGGTGTTTGGATGGAAACCGAACCATGGTTTTAAAAGTGTTTTTATAGTATATAAAGTAAATACGTGGAAGAGTTTGTCTCGTTTTGTGAAAAAATACTTTTGAAAAGCACTTTTCCATCTTGTCAAACACCACTTAAAAATACAAGTCTATAATGAAATAAAATGGGTGAAATACTAAGGAAAAAATAATTTGCCAGTTCTTATAGTTTTATCTGATTTTAAATCAGGTTATTTTAGTCTTTTTTCCTTTTTATAGAATTCTTATAGTTTATTACATTAAATGGACAAGTCCTTTTGTTAAAAATACTCCCAACAGGGTTAATGTTGTGGTGACATGGCATTGAAATTTGAAAAGGCAGCATGGACTTGCTTTCTTTTCTTCCTAGTAAAAGCTTGCAGCTCTCTCTCTCTCATCCCTCAAGAGCCAACCATCCCAGTCTCACGCCGACAAGGATAAGAAAGAGAGAGAAAGCAAACCTTTTTTAGTACCACGTCACGCAGCATTAATAGTGTTGAGAGTATTTTTTACGAAAAGACTTGCTCATTGTTTTGACTGAAATACCCTTATTTAGCATAAAAATTATTTAAATATTTTATTTTTTTCATTACATGTATTGATATATATATTTAGATTTCTTTTAAATGTCTAAGATCATATTTCAAAAGATTATTTTATTCATGATACATATAATAATTAATTTGAGTTTAAGAGGTTATATTAATAACTTAAATTTGTAACTTAAAATTTTTAAGCTATTTTTGTAATAAACATTTATAAAGACATTTTTTGGAGTGAATTTATAAAAACATTTAGGGAAGTGTATATTTATTAAAGGAATTATTGAAACTCTTAATAAAATTTTTAATATCTATAATAATTAAATTACTTAAGCTTTTATCCCTATATGATCAAAACATTAGAAAAAAAATTTATTTGTAAGAGATAATTAAGAGAAAGAAAAATAAAAAATTTAAATTCTTCAAAATAATTTTATCCAAAATTAGGAATTTAGTATGATGAAGGATAAATTAGTAAATAAATATTATTCTAGTACAAATTTTAATTAAAAATATCTTTTTAAAATACTCTTAACAAAATTAACCATTTAAAATTAAGTGCATGTTTTCAAAATGCATAAAAAGCAAATGTAATTAAGGTAAAATGGATTAAAGTATTCTAGTTTTAAGTAAACGACATTTATAATACTTGTTAGTTAAAGCTAAATGGGTAGGGAAGGGACCTACGCACTCGCCTGACACAAGACACACCCTATCCTTCGGCAAATAGATCCCACAATCTCCTCAATAGAGAAGTTGTGGGTTGCCATAATATAAAACCTTGATGAAACAATAATTTAGAGTATATTTAAACATCTACGCCCTTATTTCTCAACCAAAAAAAAAGAGATGATAATTATTGAGAGAAGTGAAAATTACCGATTTTTTGAGTCCCAACCAGATAAAGTAGCAACTTTTTCAAAAGCATCTCTCCACTTTTGCACCTTTAGTTTGTCCTCAGCAAATCTTTCTTCATGCTTCATGAATGCTTCTGCAAAACTTCCCTTTTGTTTCCGAACATCAGAAGGATCTACACCATAAAATATCGGAAATACTTGAAGACTTCTCTCTTCCTTCAACAGGAGGATCTTTTGAAGCTCATCCAAACACCAAGTTGAAGAAGCATAATTTGGGGAGAGCACAATAATTGCAGAACGAGATTCTTCAATTGCTTGTATTAAACTTGGATTAATAGATTCTCCCCTTTCCAGTTCTTCCTCATCCCGAAAAGTTCTAAATCCTTTGCGTTTTAATGCAGCATACAAATGATCAGTAAAATTTTTCCGAGTATCTTCCCCTCGAAAGCTCAAAAACACATGATACTTCCATCTCTTAGTTGAATCAAAAGAGCTTGAAGAACAGCCAACTCCATCAGCATCACGCGCCATCGCAAGGATTTGGAATCTGAACCCAAGTACAAAAGTAAAAACACAAGAAATTGAAAGAATAATACTACTTCGATCCTTAATATAAGATCTATTTAACTAATTTGATTATATTAAGAAAGTTAGGTAAGTTAGTTAATTATAAAAAATATGACATATTTTTTCTAAAACTCCATAATTATCTTCCTTAATATCCTTCTTCCCTCTTCTATTTGATTATAGTTGACAAAGTATGTGACAACCGTTCTTTCAAAATCATTTTTAGATTAAATCCAATAATTTATTTGAATGCTTAACCATGATAGAAAAGAAGAAACCTTAAAATTTTAAAATCGCTATCATGGTTAAAAGAAATAAACTTCTATTACGAGTAATATCGATCATTAACTTGGGCCTTGGACTTCCAAAGTCCAGAAATATCATTCAACCATTAGCCCAAACCAAACTTATACTTTCAAACATACGAACTGATAAATCATTTTAATATAAGTCATGGAGCCCATGAGTCAAAAGTCAACACTATCAAAAGAGTGTAATACACAAAGTCTTAAATATCTCTAGCCTTTAATTGACCCCCTATCAGATAGTAGTAATTAAAAGTATTAGTTTACAGCATTAGAGTATATGGGCCGTATGTGGCAATATATAACAAGTCAGCACATAAAACAAAAGCAGGGAGGCTATACAAGTTATAACAGCACACTATGCCTTTGGAGCTTTCCTTGATGAGCCACCACCTGAACTATCACCTGAAGATAGTAAAAACTAAGGGGTGAGACAAACGCCCCAATAACCAACTTTTCAACTCATCATACATACTAACATGTGCTCGTGAGGTGTCAAGTGGGATAATTATGAAATCTCAACATATATATATCAATGAAAATACAAATATGTATATTCAAATAATCTCAATCATCCAAACCCTCATTATGAGGGCTAACACACAAGCCACATAAGTCTATCTCTCACTATAGGGGATCAATCCAACATCTAGGCCTATCCCATACTTTAGGGGACGAATAAGTAGTAACAAATGTCTATCCTTTATTATAGGCCTATCCCACACTTTGGAGGACGAATAAAAAGCCACAAAGGTCTATCCCTTACTCTAAGGACGAAGGAAGCCATCCAATGTGCATCAATGGCAGCCTTACCACGTGGTAGGATAGCGCTCAATCCAAAATTCAAATAACAACCAATCATTCACAATATAATGAAAAATGTCTCAATTTTTTCTCAGTATAATCCATAAGATATAAATCATATATCTCTTCCAAACTTCTCAATCACAATTCTAAAAATCCCACAAGACAATTTTTATAGCTTAAAAGATATAACATATCTACTCGAATTCCAAATAACAAATATTATTCAAAAATAGGAAAATAATCACAAACAACATATTAGCACATATAACAAGTGGAAAGTGGTTACCTCTCGCCAAAGCAATAAAAAGGATTACCACAAGGTCAATCCTTTGCTCAACCAATAATTAATCTACATAATTAATATAACCACATATTAATATAAGCTAATTAATTAATTAATTAAGCTTCTATATATTATTTAAATTTCTAATTTAATTGAATTTTTATTCTAAATTCCCGCAGCTCTCATAACCCAAAAAATTATTAAGTATTTTAGGAGTAACTTAAAATTTCTAACAAGCCAAATTATTTATTTATCACCTCCAAATTATTTACCTTAATAAAAAGGATTTTCCACAATTTCTAAATATAAAATTATTATGTTCTAAATTCTAAAAATCTCATTTTAAGCTTAAACCTCAAAATCAAACTATCAAAAATTCAATAATATTTCAAATATTTATAAATAAATAATCTAATCAAAACTTTAATGATATAACTATTATATATATTTCCATAAATAATAAAATTTTTAGCTGCAATAATTATTTTAAAACCTCCAGTCACCCAATAAATAAAACTAAACCGATTAAAATCTTAATAATATGTTAAACACCTCAAATAAATTATTCAACTAAATTTTAATCGGTAAAATATGATATAAATCATATATCACATATTTTTCAACTAGAAAAATCAATTTAGGCACCAAAAACCAACAAATGGACAAATCTAACCGATTAAAATTAACAACTCATTTACCTCTAAATTTCTATGATCATCTATGATCATCTTTTACCAAAACTCCATATTTATATCATATATAAGTTTCAAAATTTTATCTAAGCACTTTAGTAATACTGTCATTAGGAAACCTAAAATATATAAGAAATATTCATGAAGAAAGTTTGATGAAAAGAAGTAATTTCATGTACCTAGATTATCTCCAAAGCTTGTGTTACCCTTCAAAATGCCAAAACTTCTCTGCTCCTCTCTCTTTCTCTAATTCTCTCTCTTTCTCTCCTTCTCTCACGCACTCTCACCTTCTACCTCCTACTCTCTTTTATTCTGCAATTCCAACCACCTGACACAAATTTTCATCCTTGCATTAACTCCTCCTCTCATAAGTCTTCCTCCTCCTTTCCACACGCTACCCATTTTCCACTCTCTCTTAATTTTCAACCTTCTAATTTCAACTTTCCACTGAATTAGGTGGAAAGTTGACTCCATTATATATATTTAAAATATTAGGATATTATAACTCTCCCTATCTAAATAGAATTTTGTCCTCAAAATTCAAACAACCACATACAAAAGATTAAAAACAGAAGCAACTCAAAGTGCTTACTAAGAAAACAAGTACAGGTACTCGCGATGCATCCTCTCCTCAGTCTCCTCAACTCAAATTTCTATGATCATCTTTTACCAAAACTCCATATTTATATCATATATAAGTCTCAAAATTTTTTCTAAGCACTTTAGTAATACTGCCATTAGGAAACTTAAAATATATAGGAAATATTCATGAAGAAAGTTTGATGAAAAGAAATAATTTCATGTACCTAGATTATCCCCAAAGCTTGTGTTACCCTTCAAAATGCCAAAACTTCTCTGCTCCTCTCTCGTTCTCTCTTTCTCTAATTCTCTCTCTTTCTCTCCTTCTCTCACGCACTCTTGCCTTCTGCCTCCTACTCTCTTTTATTCTGCAATTCCAACCACTTGTCACAAATTTTCATCCTTGCATTAACTCCTCCTCCCATAAGTCTTCCTCCTCCTTTCCACACGCTACCTATTTTCCACTCTCTCCTAATTTTCAACCTTCTAATTTCAACTTTCCACTGAATTAGGTGGAAAGTTGACTCCATTATATATATATTTAAAATATTAGGATATTACAACTCTCCCCACCTAAATAGAATTTTGTCCTCAAAATTCAAACAACTACATACAAAAGATTAAAAACAGAAGCAACTCAAAGTGCTTACTAAGAAAACAAGTACAGGTACTCGCGACGCATCCTCTCCTCAGTCTCCCAAGTAGTATCACTAGGACTTATGCCCTTCCAAAATACCTTAACAAGATGAATAGTCTTATTCCTTAATTGTTTATCCTTAACATCCAAAATCCGTTTTGGTTCTGCTGGATAGGTTAAATTATCTCGCAACTCAATCTCTTTAGGCTCAATAACATGAGACGGATCGGGATGATACTTTGATAGGACTCCAAGTCAGTACATTAACGCACTAGAGAAGAAATAGGGAGACTAGAGTAGTGGTTGAGTCTGTTTGCATCTTTTTAGGAGAGTTGAATGAGTCTTTTGGGTTTTATTGATTTTATTAATGATTTATCAGTTGAATAAGGGGACTTTAGGTTGTTACAGGTCCACCAACGTCTCTTTCTGTTAGTTCCAAGATATTAGGGATATTTACTTAATTTTTATATTTATTCAATTGTAATTTCTGCATTATAAATATGTTAGCCATCCTGTAGGCTAACATATGAGAGAAATAAATATTTATTCAGTAATTTTGAGATTCTCCTTCTGGCTACTAAATTTAGTTAAGTGAGATCCTTGCTTAAGTAAATTTTAGTGGATTTTATCCTGGCTATTAGTGAGTTGAGAGTGAGATTCTTGCCTCAACCCTCTACTAGATTATATTTCAGCTTTTATTTTTATTCACTTAATTATCTAGTCATTTGGGTTCTACCAAATTAGCATTAGAGCCATGGTTGAGACTAGATCATCCCGAATTCCTAACCTACTTGAAAATCCTGAAAATCCTTTAGCAAGAGATAGTGATCCTTTGACCCCAATTACTGCGCGACTGGAAAATATTGAAGCATTAGCTAATAGAGTAGCCAATTTGGAGGTTGCATCTGAAAGAAGTCAAAGAGGAAACCATCATTCTCATTGGGAAGATGACAGTGAGGACGACCCTGAAGCATCTTATAGGCGCCGAATGCCTTACACAAAAATTGAATTCCCCAAGTTTAGCAGTGGGGATCTGCGAGGCTGGATATTGAAGGCAGAGAAATATTTTAGGTACTATGACACCCCAGAAGATTTGAAAGTGGACATGGCATCAATGTACTTGGAGGGAGACAAACTTGATCTATTCTTTTGGGTTAACAATGAACGCACAGTAGTGTATTGGGATGAGCTTGTGAAGGCTCTTTAAGAAAACTATGGACCATCAGAATACCAGAACCCAAATGAGTACCTTTGTAGCGTTCGACAAACAGGGACGGTGTTGAAGTATCGTTCTGAATTTGCTCGCAGGTCCTCACACGTCAAGAATTGGCCAGAACATTGCTTGTTAGGTGTCTTCATCAATGGCCTTAAGGAGGAGTTGAAGGCGGACGTGTGTATCCATAAGCCTAGAACTGTCTATCGAGCAACCAATTTAGCATTAGAGTATGAAACTAAGCTCCAAAATGCTAATAGACCTAAACCCAACATAGCCTCAGGAGTAACTCGCACTTTTTTACCCTATACCCAGCCAGGACAAGACACAAGAATCGCACAACCATCTTCATCTGCAATTCCAAAGCTCCTTCCACCGCCAACCCCAAACACATACTTGTCTCAGCACCCATTAGCAAAATCATCCAGTTCCTCTACCTTAGAGTCTGAACGCCAACATTGCAGGGAGAAAGGGCTTTGTTATCGCTGTGGTGAAGTTTTCAAATCGGGGCACTGCTGCAACTCCTCTTTTTCTCTCCTAGAACTCATTGAAGAAGGAGAAGAAATTGTCCTACCTGTAAAAAAAGATGTCAACTATATGGGAGATGGAGGGGAAGTTGAGGTTATGTTTAACGCCATTGTAGGGAAGGCAAATGCTGGAACCATGAAGCTCAAAGGTTCTATAATGGGCTGAGAGATTCTGATTTTAGTAGATAGTGGGTCTACTCACAATTTTATATCAGAGGTATTAGTTTCTGATTTGTGTCTTCCTACTAGTGCAAAGTCTTCATTTGGAGTTCAAACAGAAGATGGTAGAGAGGTAAAATGCAACCGTATTTGCACAAATTTGGAGGTACAAATTTCTGATTTAGTTATTAAACAAGATTATTTCCCCTTCACTTTAAGTGGAATTGATCTTGTTATGGGCATTAAATGACTGGCTTCATTGAATACCACCCAAACCAATTGGAACGAGATGTTCATGATTTTCTGGATAAATGGCAAAAAGTACAAGCTTCAGGGAGTTATTTCAGGGACCCATTCCGGTGCCCAATTTCAAAGTATGCTCTTATTAGAAATTCAAATGAATAGGAACCATCGGTCAAAGGCAAATCCAATGGATAAGGGAATAATTCAAGTGGCTGCGCAAGTTCATCAATTATGACTTGAGGGCAAGTCGTGTCTTCAGGGAGGGAGCATTGATAGGACTTAAAGTTAGCACATTAAGGCACTAGAGAAGAAATAGGGAGACTAGAGTAGTGGTTGAGTCTGTTTGCATCTTTTAAGGAGAGTTGAATGAGTCTTTTGGGTTTTATTGATTTTATTAATGATTTATCAGTTGAATAAGGGGACTTTAGGTTGTTAGAGGTCCACCAACATCTCTTTCTGTTAGTTCCAAGATATTAGGGATATTTACTTAATTTTTATATTTATTCATTGTAATTTTTGCATTATAAATATGTAGCCATCCTGTAGGCTAACATATGAGAGAAATAAATATTTATTCAGTAATTTGGAGATTCTCCTTCTGGCTACTAAATTTAGTTAAGTGAGATCATTGCTTAAGTAAATTTTAATGGATTTTATCCTAGCTATTAGTGAGTTGAGAGTGAGATGCTTGCCTCAACCCTCTACTAGATTATATTTCAGCTTTTATTTTTATTCACTTAATTATCTAGCCATTCGGGTTCTACCTGTAATATCCTAAATTAATTTTTAGGATTTATGTAAAAAAAATAGATATAATAATATTTTATTATAATATTTTTTTTAAAAAAAGAAAGAAGTCAAACTTTCCACCGAATTCGGTTGGAAAGTTTGAGTGGGGTTGGGGGTTGGGTTTGAAATCCACCTCCCCCAATAATGTGTGGGGGTGTTAAATACACCCCCCACAATTCATTTCCTCCTTGCAGGCGCAAGAAGGAAAGAGAGAAAGAGAGTTAGAGTGTGCGTGAGAGAGGAGAACATATCGGTGAAGGAGAAGGCAAGCTTTGAAGATATTTTAGGTACATAAAATTACTTCTTTTTGTGAAACTTTCTTTATGAATATTTTTTGTATATTTTGAGCTTCCTATTTATATTATTACTATAGTGATTGGAGAAAATTTTAAGACTTATATGTGATATAAGTATTGAGTTTTGATAAAAGATTACTATAGAAATTTAGAAATAAATGAGTTGTTAATTTTAATCGGTTTAGATTTGTTTATTTGTTAGTTTTAATATTTAAATTAATTTATTTAGTTGAAAATATGTTATTTATGGGTATACCATATTTTTATCGATTAAATTTAAATTAAATAATTTATTGGATTGTTTGACATATTATTGAGATTTTAATTGGTTTAGTTTTATTTATTGGGTGACTGAAGGTTTTAAAATAATTACTGTAACAAAAAATTTTATTATTTATGGAAATATATGGTAGTTATACCATTAAAGTTTTGATTAGATTATTTATTATAAATATTTGAAATATTATTAAATTTCGATAGTTTGATTTTGAGGTTTAAACTTAAAATGAGATTTTTTTAGAATTTAGAACATAATAATTTAATTAAATTAGAAACTTAACTAATATAGAGAATTTTAATTAATTAATTAATTAGTGTATATTAATATGTGGTTATATTAATTGTGTAGATTAATTATTGGTTGAACAAAGGATTGACCTTGTGGTAATCCTTACTATTGCTTTGGTAAGAGGTAACCATTTTCCACTTGTTATATGTGCTAATATGTTGTTTGTGAGTATTTTGCTATTTTAGAATAATATTTGTTATTTGGAACCCGAGTAGATATGTTATATCTTTTGAGCTATGAAAATTATCTTGTGGGATTTTTGAAATTGTGATTGAGAAGTTTGAAAAGATATATGATTTATATCTTATAGATTATACTGAGCAAAGATTGAGACATTTTTCGGTATATTGTGAATGATTGATTGTTATTTGGATTTTGGATTGAGCTCTATCCTACCACGTGGTAAGGTCGCCATTGGTGCACACTGGTTGGCTTCTTCCTTCGTCCCTAGAGTAAGGGATAGACCTTTGTGGCTTTTTATTTGTCCTCCAAAGTGTGGGATAGGCCTATAATAAGGGATGGACTTTTGTGACTACTTATCCGTCCCCTAAAGTGTAGGATAGGCTTATAGGTCGGTTTGATCTCCTATAGTGAAGGATAGACTTATGTGGCTTGTGTGTTAGCCCCGTAATGAGGGTTTGGATGATTGAGATTATTTGAATATACATATTTGTATTTTCATTGGTAATATGTTGAGATTTCATAATTATCCCATTGACACCTCACGAGCACATGTTAATATGTATGATGAGTTGAGAAGTTGGTTACTGAGGCGTTTGTCTCACCCCGTGGTTTTTACTATCTTTAGGTGATAGTTCAGGTGGTGGCCCATCAGGAAAGGCTCCGGAAGCATAGTGTGTGTGTTATAGCGTGTATAGCCTCCCTGCTTTGTTTTATGTGCTGACTTGTTATATATTGCCACATAGGGCCCGTATACTCTACTGCTATAAACTAATACTTTAATTACTACTATCCGATATAGGAGTCGTTGGAAGGCCAGAAATATTTAAGACTTTGTGATTACGCTCTTTGATTTGGTGTGTTGACTTTTGACTGATGGGCTCCATGACTTATATTAAAATAATTTATCAATTCGATGTTTGAAAGTATAAGTTTGGTTTAGGCTAATGTTTGAATGATATTTCTGGACTTTGGAAGTCCAAGGCCCAAGTTAACAATTAATGTTGTTCGTAATATAAGTTTATTTCTTTTAACCATGATGTGATTTAAAATTTTAAGGGTTTTTTTTTTTCTTTCTATCATGGTTAATCATTCAAATAAATTGTTGGATTTAATTTAAATGGTTTGAAAGAACGGTTGTCACACTACCATACTTCTTCAATTGTGACATGTGGAACACGTCGTGTAAACTAGAAAGATGTGGCGGCAACGCAATTCGATATGCAACAGGTCTGATCAGCTATAAATCTCATAAGGGTCTATGAATCAGGGTTTAGCTTCTTAGCTTTGATGGATCTGCCTACACCTGTGACAGGTGAAACCTTCAAAAATACATGATCACCCACTAGAAATTTCTAAAGGTCTCCTCCGACGATCCGCATAACCTTTTGTCGACTTTGGGCCATCAACAATTTCTATTTGATCAACTCAATCTTTCTGGTTGTGATGTCCACTAAATCTAGGCCAATAATTGTTCTTTCACTTAATTCAGTCCAACAAAATAGAGATCTACACTTCCTCCTGTATAAAGCTTCATATGGTGCCATTTGAATACTAGCGTGATAGCTGTTGTTATAGGCAAACTCTGCTAATGACAAGTGAGTGTCCCAACTGCCCTTTAGCTCTATAACGCAAGCCCTCAACATGTCCTCGAGAGTTTGAATAGTCCTCTCGGTCTGTCCATCAGTCTGAGGATGATAAGTAGTACTAAACTTAAGCTTAGTGCCATGGCTTCATGTAATGACTGCCAGAAGTTCGATGTAAACCTTGGGTCCCTATCTGAAATGATAGACTCTGGCACTCCATGAAGTTGAACAATCTCATCTATATACAGCTTTGTCAATCTTTCTAAAGAGTAAGTACTCTTGATAGGCAGGAAGTGTGCTGACTTAGTCAATCTGTCCACAATTACCCATATTACATCATAGCTAGTTGGGGTTCTTGGCATACCAGTAATAAAGTCCATAGAAATACTATCACATTTCCATTGGGGAATATCAAGATTCTTAATAGTCCTGCAGGTCTCTGATGTTCTATCTGACCTTTTGACATGTCAGACACTTCAATACAAAATCCGTGACATCCCTCTTCATTTTTGGCCACTAGTAGTTCTTTTTCAAGTCCTGGTACATCTTGGTTATCCGTAGGTGTATTGTGTAATTACTTCGATGCGCCTCTTCTAGAATAGTCTTTTTGATTTCCTCATTATTAGGGACACAAATTCTCTTCTTGTACCTCAGGATTCCTTCTTCACTAATTTCATAATCAGGCACACCATGGGTCTCCACTTCCTCTCGAATGCTCAATAACCAGTCATCCTCCATCTGTGCAGCCTTCAAATCTCGAAAGAACTCATAATCACCCAAAATTGATTGTAGAGTGGCCGGAGCCTCATGCACCACTTGGAGATCTCTTAATCCCTCTAGGCAATAGTGTTCTTCCAATCTCATATGAAATACATGCACCGTTTTTCTACCCAAAGCGTCTGCAACCACATTGGCTTTACCCAGATGATACTTAAGCTTAAAGTCGTAGTCCTTGATGAATTCCATCCACCGACATTGTCTATTATTCAGTTCTTTCTTATCTACTAAATACTTCAGGCTCTTGTGATCGCTAAAGACTTCAAACTGTGATCTATATAAGTAGTGCCTCCAGATCTTCAATGCAAAAACCACCGTAGCTAATTCTAGGTCATGTGTATGATAATTCTCCTTATACGGCCTTAATTGTTTAGATGCATAGGCAACCACTTTACCTTCCTGTATCAGGACACACCCTAAACCCTTAAGTAAAGCATCAGTATAAAGGGTGTATGGTTTATTAGGATCTGGAATAGTCAACACTAGAGCTGTGGTCAACTTAGCCTTCAGTTCTTAGAAAGCCGCTTCACACTTTTTGCTCCAGATAAATGGTTGGTCTTTTTTTATCAACTTAGTTAGAGGCATGGCGATTTGAGAAAATCCCTTGATAAATCTTCAGTAATACCGAGCTAAGCCTACGAAACTTCTTACCTTCATCACAGATTTTGGTGTTTCCCAGTCTAACGCCGGCATCGACCTTGCTAGGATCAACTCTACTCCCTTGGCAGATACTACATGGCCTAAGAACTTTACTTCTCTAAGCCAGAACTCACACTTGCTTAACTTAGCATATAACTGATGATCCCTTAATATTCGTAATGCAATGTAAAGATGCTCTCGATGTTCTTCCTTGTTCTTAGAGTATATCAGGATATCATCTATAAACACCACAAAAACTTGTCCAAATACGGTCTAAAGATCCTGTTCATATAGTCCATAAATACCACTGGAGCATTTGTCAAACCAAAAAGCATTACTAGAAACTTGTAATGTTCGTATCTGGTACGAAAGGCCATATTTGGGATGTCCTATGCTCTGACTCTTAATTGATGATATCCAGACCTCAAGTCAATCTTGGAAAACACCGCTGACCCTATTAGTTGATCTAGCAAGTCGTTAATCCTAGGCAAATGATATTTGTTCTTGATAGTCACTTTGTTCAACTGCCTGTAATTTATACACAATCTCAAGCTCCCATCCTTCTTTCTCACAGACAGTACTGGTGATCCCCACAGTGAGACAATCAATCTACTAAATCGTTTTTCAAGTAACTCTTTGATTTGCTTTTTCAGCTCTGCCAATTTAGAAGGTGACATTCTATACGGTGCTTTAGAAATTGGAGTTGTCCTTAGTACTAGCTCAATGGAGAATTCAACTTCCCTTTCAGCAGGTAAACCAGACACTTCTTCAGGAAACTACTTGACCACCTTGATTTGGTCTACACCAACTTCTTTATTTGTACTAACAGAAAAGAAAACAGCATAGGCCTAACAACCCTTCTGAATACACTTAGTTGCTTGAGTAGCAGACAACCACGAAAGACTATTAATAGCTTCAACTATCGTAGTGCATAAAGGAAGAGTTACCATCTTCCTTTTGCAATCCAAAATGGCATTATTTGCTGATAGCCAATCCATGCCAATAATCACGTCAATACTCTTGAGAGGTAGACAAATCAAATCAATCTCAGACTCACGATTCTCAAATTTAAGTACGAGACTTAAACAAGCTTGTGTGGTTAACACAGTAGCTCCCACTGGAGTTGACACTTTCAATAAGTAAGACAAATCATGCATTGGAAATTTAAACTTTTGAGCACATTCCGCAGCAATAAAAGAATGAGTGGCACCAGAATCAAACAACACAGGTATATCATGTCCTTGAAGAGAGACAGTACGTCTAATCAGATTAGGAGACATACCAGCTTCCTCTCTAGTCAAAGCAAAAACTTTCTCGGGCACCGTGGATCTAAAACTAGGAGTTTGCTGCTGCGTCTCTGGACAATTACGAGCTATATGTCCAAACTTATGGCATCTGTAGCATTCCAAACATTGCCCTGGATGATTCTTCTCACATCTCGAGCAAAGACCACTAACACTTAGTGTGGATCTGGTAGGCTTATGGTGGAAGCTCTGATTTCCTCCCATACGGCTCCCCTAAGCCTGTCTCCTCTGCATATAGCCTCTACAGGCTGAATCCTTCTGACTTTGGCTCTTGCCTTTGCCTGAGCTCCCAAAGCTCCCATAACTATAACTATTCTTTTTATTGATTCCTCCCTTTGGCCTCATAAAACCAGAGAATCTGCCCCGGTTATCCCGACGTCGGCTCTCCTCTAGCTCTCGGGTTCTGCGAACTGTCATCCTAAGTTTTGTGCAGGCATCCTCGAAACTCTTAAACTCATATAAAGCCATTTGCTATTTCAACTCTAGCCTCGCCCGTTCTATTAATTGTCGGGCCATCTACTCTGGGTTATCATTCTGCTATAGGTAAGTAACATGCTTAGAGAGGTCAATATATTTGGCAATAAACTAGTCTTCATGCATGTTCTCCTGTCGAAGAGCATAAAAAGCTGTTTCTTTTTCTTGTCTCATGGCTGGGGAAAAGTAGTGATCAAAGAACATTTGCTTGAATTCATTCCAAGTAATCCCTGAGTCATCTATACCGCTTACGCTTCTCCACCACCTCTTAGCTCGGTCCCTTAATAAGACCATCGCGGCTTGTACCTTCTGATAGGTATTACAGCCACAAGATTTGAATATTGTTTCCATATCATCGATCCAAGTCTCAGCTTTGTCAGGATCCATAACCCCACCAAAAGTCTTTGGGTGATGCCGCTCTATGTCATTCCATACACTTTTAAGGTTCACCGCCTCCTCTTTTTTTTGTTGCCTTCGTGAACTACTCTCTTTTTGGGTTCTTTCAATAGAATCCCTGTGGGTGATAGAATTTCCCATAGACGGCTCAGGAAGCCCACTCTCTTCGAACTCTTCCATAACTTTCTTGACTCTCAAATCTTCCTCCATCTTCCTTACTCTCTCATCTACCACTGTAACTACCACTTTCCTTAGCTGTTGCAGTAAAGTCTCTTAGTTAAATTACAGAGGATTCGGTGGTTGATTAGGCGGGTTTGTAGATTCATCTCCACCCTGATCAGTTTGTCGGGATCGCGTCCGTACCATGCTCCCCACCTAAGGATGGAACCCACCAAAAGAAACACAAAGTAAGGTCAAGCACAGACACAAAGTAATAGGGAAGGTTATGTGAGATTATTATATATTGCCACTAATAACCCAATTCACAGAATCTTTAGCTCTGATACCAAATTGTGACAACTGTTCTTTCAAAACCATTTCTAGATTAAATCCAATAATTTATTTGAATGCTTAACCGTGATAGAAAAGAAGAAACCTTAAAATTTTAAAATCGCTATCATGGTTAAAAGAAATAAACTTATATTACGAGCAACATCGATCGTTAACTTAGGCCTTGGACTTCCAAAGTCCAGAAATATTATTCAACCATTAGCCCAAACCAAACTTATACTTTCAAACATATGAACTGATAAATCATTTTAATATAAGTCATGGAGCCCATGAGTCAAAAGTCAATACCATCAAAAGAGCGTAATACGCAAAGTCTTAATATAAGTCATGGAGCCCATCAGTCAAAAGTCAACACCAATCATTCACAATATAATGAAAAATGTCTCAATCTTTTTTCAGTATAATCCATAAGATATAAATCATATATCTTTTCCAAACTTATCAATCACAATTCTAAAAATCCCACAAGACAATTTTCATAGCTCAAAAGATATAATATACCTACTCGAATTCCAAATAACAAATATTATTCAAAAATAGGAAAATACTCACAAACAACATATTAGGACATATAACAAGTGGAAAGTAGTTACCTCTCATCAAAGCAATAAAAAGGATTACTACAAGGTCAATCCTTTGCTTAACTAATAATTAATCTACACAATTAATATAACCACATATTAATATAAGTTAATTAATTAATTAATTAAGCTTCTATATATTATTTAAATTTCTAATTTAATTGAATTTTTATTCTAAATTCCCGCAGCTCTCATAAACCAAAAAATTATTAAGTATTTTAGGAATAGCTTAAAATTTCTAACAAGCCAAATTATTTATTTACCACCTCCAAATTATTTACCTTAATAAAAAGGATTTTCCACAATTTCCAAATATAAAATTATTATGTTCTAAATTCTAAAAATCTCATTTTAAGCTTAAACCTCAAAATCAAACTATCAAAAATTCAATAATATTTCAAATATTTATAAATAAATAATCTAATCAAAACTTAAATGATATAACTATCATATACATATATATTTCCATAAATAATAAAATTTTTAGCTACAATAATCATTTTAAAACCTCCAGTCACCCAATAAATAAAACTAAACTGATTAAAATCTTACTAATATGTTAAACACCTCAAATAAATTATTCAACTAAATTTTAATCGGTAAAATATGATATAAATCATATATCACATATTTTTCAACTAGAAAAATCAATTTAGGCACCAAAAACCAACAAATGGACAAATCTAACCAATTAAAATTAACAACTCATTTAGCTCTAAATTTCTATGATCATCTTTTACCAAAACTCCATATTTATATCATATATAAGTCTCAAAATTTTCTCTAAACACTTTAGTAATACTATCATTAGGAAACCTAAAATATATAGGAAATATTCATGAAGAAAGTTTGATGAAAAGAAGTAATTTTATTTACCTAGATTATCCCCAAAGCTTGTGTTACCCTTCAAAATGCCAAAACTTCTCTGCTCCTCTCTCGTTCTCTCTTTCTCTAATTTCTCTCCTTCTCTCACGCACTCTCGCCTTCTGCCTCCTACTCTCTTTTATTCTGCAATTCCAACCACCTGTCACAAATTTTCCTTCTTGCATTAACTCCTCCTCCCATAAATCTTCCTCCTTCTTTTCACACTTTACCCATTTTCCACTCTCTCCCAATTTTCAACCTTTAAATTTCAACTTTCCACCGAATTAGGTGGAAAGTTGACTCCATTATACATATATATATATTTAAAATATTAGGATATTACAGAGTATCCTTATGAGCAATTTAGAAAAAATTGAGAAATATGATAAATATGTCTTATATTTAGGATTAAAATCAACTCAACAATTAGGTATTATATTAAAGACCGGAAGAGTATATTCCAATATCGTATAATAAAAATTAGTAAATCCACAATATAATCATACACAATTTACATGTATATGAAAGAATTTTCAGAGTTACCTGGTACTCTTTAACTTATAAATATTCACACAAAGATTATTCTAAAACTACTCTAAAATTCTAAGACTACCCTCTAAACAAAAATATATCAACTCTCACAAATCTAGCTATTTATAATATATATATATATAATATTATTTTGAACATATAATTTACATATAAGACTATTTAAATTTAATAACTTAATTAAATATACATTTATTACCCAAAATCTAAATATTTCATATTAAAATCTCAATTATTTATTATAGTTTTATTTAAAAAAATTTCTCAACCAAACAACTCCTTTGAAGCATAAATAAAATTTTATTTTTATAAAATTCTCAATTTATAATTCTTCAAGCTTTCAAAAATTATTTCAAAAATATATCTTGAACCTATTTAACATTCAAACCAATTAAAATCTCAATAATACATTAAATAACTCAAATAAATTATTTAACTTAAATTTAATTAGTAAAAACATTCTACATATCTTTGAATAACAAATTTTTCAAGTAAAATCTTAATTTAAAATTCTCAAAACAATCATTAAACAAATATAAACTAGTTAAAATTTCTTAATAATGTATCTTTAAATTTCTACAGTCATATATTAGTCAAAACTCTATATTTACTCCATGCCTATATTGTAAAATTTTCTCTAAAAATTATAATAAAACTAGTAATATAAAGCTCTAATATATAGGAAATTGTCATAAAGAAAATTTGATAAAAAGAAGTATATCTGTATACCTAAATAATCTCCAAATCTAGTCTTATCTTTCAGACAGCACGTACTTTCACTTTCTCTTGATTTTCCTCTCTGCCTCTCACTCTCTCTCTTTCTCTTCTGCTCTCTCTTCCCCTGGCTTGAAAAATAATAACTGGAGTGAAGGTATTTAATAACCCCACATTCAATTCCTTCCACCGCCCCTCTCCCATTTTCTCCACTTTGATTCGTTCCTTCTCTTTTTTTCTTCCGTCATTTAATACTCCTCCCCCAATTCTTCTTTCATTTGTTACATTCCATTTTTTTAACTCTATTTACTACTCCTCCCCAACATGCTTCTTTCATTTAATACATCCCCCTCCCCCATCTTTTCCACCAAATTCGGTGGAAAAGATGGCCTTTTTTTTTTTAAAAATTAAGTATTAATAATATTATATTATTTATTATATTTTTTAACTTTTTAAATTTTATTTTTTAAAAATAGTATGTTACAATTACAGGTTATCAATTTTAATTGTAAAAAGTACAAATATAGTACATTTTATAAAATCACAAGAAAAGAAAAAAAACTAGAAAAACCACCATAGCTTATGAAATGATCGTTTTTTAAAAATTGGTGGGAACATTGACTTCTATTTTCCCTTTGACAAAACGTGGTTCTTCTTCTTTCCTCATGACTGTTTTCAACAGGTTTTCCCTCCAATTTTTTTTATCATCAATGGTTGATCTGTGTCCTTGTGAATGAAATAGCCTCCTTACCTGTGACATTTATTTCACTAGAACTAACTTCTTTTTCTTCATTCTTTTAGCATTCATTTTTGAACTGGTTGTTTTTTGTTTTTCTTTTTACTTCTTGCAATTAAAATGTCATCCAAGGTCATTGGCAACATGGTGACAACTTCTATGGAAGAAAAGAGATATGAAGAAACTTTAAAATTTTTAAATCACGGTTTCACTTTTAAGGGGAGTGAAAACTCATGATGTTTAGTTTCTAAGGAAGTACTTTTTTAATCATAACCGGAAGATGTCTCAAGGGAGCAAAAACATAATTTGTGTAGGTATCATAGATTTTTTATTGAGAATTTAAAGAGAAAGCTAATTTGAGAACCCCTATACCTAATGTGCTAAAGCTTGATGTGCATAGGAGTGTCTTTTTTTTCCTTCTTGTTTTCTAGAAACTCCTTCTCTTTATTGATATCTTAATATGGTATTAGAGTCAAGTTTGATGGGTTGATTAACTGAGAGCTCAATCCTTATATGTGGCTCCACCAGCCAATTGAAGTTTTGCAGAGACAACAATATAATTAAACTCGCTAAAGTCACTGGTGAATGATGAAGTTTGGGATTGAGATATTCGAAGCCCTAATCACTGTGACCTGTCCTAATCGTTCTTGAATGTTCGATATCAAAAAAATTAGGCGTGATCGCTCCGGATAGAAAACTATGATCTTGAAGTTCTTCAAAACCATCGTCAAAATGCCATCGTTGATGTCATAGGAAAATAATGTGAAATATTAGCATTTTAGCACCTGATAATTTTCATCACAATAGCTGCAAATTTTTTACTGTCATCAATGGATGCAAATTTTTTATTATTGACTAGTGAGAGCAAAAACATAATTTGTGTAGGTATCATAGATTCTTTATTGAGAATTTCAAGAGAAAGCTAATTTGAGAATCCTAGTACCTAGTATGCTAAAGCTCAATGTGTATAGGAGTGTCATTTTGACCAAAAATAGATTAAGCATTGGTGGCGCAGGTGGAGTCTTATATGACTGGGAGGAAAACTTTATTAAACCGTTTTACAATAACATTAGATATGTGGATGACATTCTTCTGGCTGAGTTGTTGGCCTCAAAAGAAGGCTTAACTTCTTTTGGACCACTTGAAAAATTTATTGAGGAAGTAGACAATAAGCCATTGATCTAAATGTTAAGAAAAGAAGGTGCTAAGAGGATTATTGTGCAGTTAATTTATTAGTGTTAGCACATAATAAGTATTTTAGATTTGGACTTACTGTATATAAATGGGCCCTGTGTTGTTTCTTAGTGTAGTAGTTTTCTGGTTATATTATTAGGCTTTATGCCTTGTTTTCGTTAATAATAATTTAGTATTATCCAAAAACTTCTCTTCTTTTTTGATATCTTGATATGGTATCAGAGTTAAGTTTGGTGATCCGAGAGTTCAATTCTTATATGTGGCTCTGTCATACATCGGATGAACTTTGTTAATTTGTAAATTCTTTAGAAACAATAACCCATGAAACATTACAATATGGTGGATTTCATTAATTGGAAAGACTAAATAGTGCCCTGTACATATCAAGTTTAAGGACAAGAGGTTTCATTTGAAAAAAGAAGAAGACCAAAGGTGATATTTATTCATCAAACTCTATAATTGAATTCATAATATACTGCTACTTTTCTATAAGGGTATTTTTGAAACATCATGTGATATTTATTATTATTAACTGACTTAACTGAATTCTATAATTTTTTTAAATTAATCAACTAGATCTTATATTAAGGACCGGTACAGTTATAAGGACTGGAGGCTTGTATCTGATACACAGATTCCTGCATTTTATTTTTTCAGTTCTTATTCCATTTCAAATTTGAAGTATTTAGCTTCTGCCAAAAACTTGTAATATAATTTCTTGGGTCCAAGTGCTTAGCCCAAAAAGGGGTAAGTCAAAATTTATTTAGGCCCAAAGAAGTGGGCCAGGATAGGCAGCCCACATATGAACCATAGCTCAATTCCGTCGATTTTTCATCTGAAGGTTTTTACGCTCGTCCTATAACTACCCGCATTTGGGGGGATGATGGATTAGGGTTTTTGGGTAGCTCATTGACAACGGTGCAATGGACGCCATCACAGAGGGAGTTAACAACATCAACATCGCCGATTCTTACAAAAAGAATCGCATTCAGGTCTCTAATACCAAGAAGCCCCTCTTTTTCTATGTTAATTTGGCCAAGGTTTGTTCCCTGCGCCTTCGATTTTTTTTGGACCTTTTTTTGGAGTTTTATATGTTGCTGTTAACGAATACTCTTTCTGATATAAATGTTTGAAAATTTGTGAGCTTTTATTGTTTTTTTTTTTTGGGGTGCTTTGCGTTGTTTAATTTTTGTTTATACTTGTTATTGCAGAGGTATATGCAACAGCATAATGAGGTCGAGCTGTCAGCACTTGGAATGGGTATGAAGTCCTGGAGCTAAATAGCTTTACTTATTTTAACCTGTAATCTCTATTGCATGTGTTGAAGGCAGTGACTATCCTATTCAGTGATTTCGTAAGAGTTTAAATTGGTTACCATAATTGTGAGCAGCCGATGTTAATATTATTGCTGGGAAGACCGACTAATATTCTGCATTAAGAATCATATATCAAAATTTGATTGAATAAAAAAAAAATTCTGGCTGTTTAGAGCTTAGTTATTCTCTATCATTCTCCGAGGTCTGCGTATGTTGTCCCGTTGGCTGGAGTGATTTCTCTTCAGGCTTCATTCGCTGTTCGCTACCTCATGGGCTCGTATGGACTTGAAGTCAATTTGACTCTCAATTCTGTTCATAAAGCCATAGACAATTTCTGTTTTCTGAATAGGCTTTGGTGGAGCAGGCCAGTCATGAAAATGCTATGCAGTGTTGGTTGACTACTGTAGGCCCTTTGGTAACTTCTCTGCAAACTTGTTATCCTAAGCCTAGTCCTCTAGGGTCCGTTTGGTACGAGGGAAATGAAAGGAAGGTGAGGCGAAGAGCTCATTTTGAAAAATTAAAGAAGTGAGGATAAAAATTTTAATTAATTTTTATTACTCTTTTATCTTACAACTTCTCTTTATTAAAATTTTAAAACCCTATTTTTTTAATTTTTTAAATTGAGCTTACTAAAATTTTCCTTCTCATCCCGTCTCTTCCATTTCCTTCCTACGAGACATTGGTTTGGCTTTGGATTGCTGACTATATGGTTATATGAAGATCTTAGACAGTCATATATCCTTTTGAACTTGAGCTTTGTGTATCTTATTTGAAGATTGGAGTATCAATAACATTTCATTTATTTTACTAAACTGTTGCGTTAATAATTGATTCTTCAATTTGTAGAAAATTAAGGTTTATAGGTTAAACAAGTATGCATACTTAAACTAGAAATTGATACTAGGTATTCTACGTCCAGACTGTTGAATTGTTTCCTATTCCTGGCATGACATGCCAGAGATGATGTAGTTTTTTAATAATTCATGTCAAACCATTCCTTTCTCATTTTATCTTTACCTTTGCACCTTCCTTCCTTAAATTTGTTTCGATAATGTTTGATTGTTTTCTATATATTTTCATTAAAGCTATCGCGACGGTGGTGACGGTTGCTGAAATTTTGAAAAACAATGGGCTTGCTGTTGAAAAGAGTAAGATACTACTATCTTCTATTTTCTTGGCCCCGTCTTAACTATTTTTGTGAAAATGGTTGAAGAATCAAATTTGATTAATGGTGGGATCTTAATGTAGAAATTATGACATCAACTGTTGAGATAAGGGATGACTCTAGAGGTAGACCTGTCCAGAAGGCCAAGGTGAGAGGATTTTAGAATTTTCCTTGAATTGTCATTTACTTGTTGAACCCAGAACATGTCTTTTTATAGTCAGCCACCGCCTTTTCACTTGCTCTGATACTTCTCATTCTTTAAAAACTTGGTTCAGATTGAGATATTGCTGGGGAAAACAGAAAATTTTGATGAGCTGATGGCGGCAGCTGCGGCTGCAGCCGCAGCCGCAGCCGAAGCCGAAGACGGTGAGAATGGAGATGTTGATGAGCATGGCGCATGATGTTATTCAGGCTTGCTCCTGCATCTCGTTCTGATATGTAATATTGATTAGCATATTTGTTGTTAGAACTGTAGAAGGAACCAGATAAGCGTTATAATTCATTGCGCTTGTTGAATGATTCTTTTTTTAAATTTTCAATGTAACTTTGTTTTTGTTCTTTATAAAATCGGTTCTATTGTTCTTATATATTCTTCACAATAGATACATCCATTCTGTTTTTCAGGGAAAAAAAAAAAGGCCTTGGGAAGGTCATATCCATTTCTGTGGAATTCAAGATCTGTTGCGAATAGTGTGTTTGTGTTTTCCCCCCAAATTTTTATAATTATATTGATGTTGATATTGAGTATATACGATGTCACTGCAATTATATTGATGCGGATTTGTTTTAATTTAATGTTTTAAAATTTTAATTTCAAGTTAAAATTCAATTCCGATGATTATCTTATATTTTAATGTCTGCTCTCTATATAAAGTTAATGCATATCAACTTAAGGCAGGTCAATTCAATTCATTAATTAACAAGAGTTCACCGTTCAATCTCATGTTAGCGTTTTATCTGGAAAACTCTCCCCTGTGAGAGCAAAATTCACCCCCCCGTGAGAGCCCAAATCGTTCCCTGGTGAGCGGTTCCTTTTGGCGTTCTTTTCCTGGTGGCCGCAAGAGGAGAGTGAATCTGGTGTGCGTGTGTTGGTGTGTGTGGGTGTTAGACTTGTGGTTAATGCAGCTCGGAACTTCAATAAAAGGTGCGACAAGGCAATCGGAATGGCCAAGGACGAGATTTGGACCGGTGAGAATGGATTCAAAGGCAGGGGGATATGCTTTTGGACTAAGGAGAGTGGGCAACGAGTAGATCTATAGTTTACAGGCTAGTCGGAGGTTTCAACCAAGCATTATGAATCAAGTTTTGATATAGTGGTGATGTTTTGGAGGTTTAGTGGCAAATTAATTCTCACTTTGGAAATCAGAAGAACCTTGCTGAAAATCAAGGATGATTTAAGTTGAGTGCCACCTGGATGCCTTTGGTTTTTGTTTGATTTCAAGTTTGATTTCAAGGAACAAGTGATTATTGATGGTTCTGGCTAAGACTGATGAATGCATCTGGTGAGACGGTGAAGACAAGCCACTGGTGGACTGGAAATCTAGGGGATAAAAAGCTTCTGGTCTTTTGTCCTGTTTTCTCTTCTGGAGAACATCTTCCTTTTGGAAAATGCTTCTCAAAGTTGTAACCTGGCTTTTTTGGATAAGCTATGGAGTTGTTTAATGGGTTTGTGATCTTTATGGTTAGGTTTCTCACCCCCCCAATTTCAACTTGTTTCTTCTTTTCTTTATTTATGACTCTTCTAGATGGATTGTTAGCCAGCGCTCTTTCTTCTTGCATCATGTTTTCAGTTGCTGTCTTGGAAGAGGACCAGGGTTTTGTTGGTGCCGATTGACTTTTGTTCTCTAGTTTCTATTGTACTGTAGTTTTTATTTTTAATTCGATTGTTTGTGGTGAAATTTGGATTTTGTACTGGTTTTAATTTCTCAATACAACTGCATCTTTCTGACCCCAAAAAAAAAAATTCTCATATTAGCGTTACTTCTTTTTGGGTGGGTGGTACTCCTCTTGTTCTTAGTATTGGACTTAGTTATTGAGTTGGTTTTGATTCTAAATATAAGACCTATTTTTTGTATTTATCAATTTTCTCTGAATTATCCCTATAGATATTTCCTCAATCATAATTAAGTAGAAGAGGAAGATAAAGTATTAAGAAAGATGATTATAATATTTTAGAAAAAACATGTCATATTTCTTATAATTAACTAACTTACCTAACTTATTTAATCTAATCAAATTAGTTAAATAGGTCTTATATTAAGGACCGGAGGAGTACCAAAGAAAAATGGAGACTTCCGACTGAATCACCGTAAATATAAATCCCAAGATCGTCACTTTGTTTCTCATTCTGCGCACACACGTTTGTATGACGGAAGTGGAATGATTTTGTAGTACTACTTTTGATTCTTAATATAAGACCTTATTTGATTTTTATTTTGGTTCTAAATATAAGACCCTAATTCACTTTATCTCTTATATATTTTTTTTTAAGATAGTTCTTTTAATAATGATAATTCTAGTCAATAAACTTAATTAGCAAGGATATTTTAGGAAAGACAACACCTATTGATCACAAATAACTAACTTAACTTATTTCATTAATCTATTCAAATTAGTCAACTAGCTCTTATATTTAGGACTGTGGATAGTATTTATTTAAGAATGCATTGCTAAATTAATTAGTCAAATGATAATATTTTGATCTTAAAAATTGTGTCGGACGTCGCATAGGTATAATTTTATGAGTACAATTTTGCTATATTGGATGACTCAATGCTAACTTGTGATAAGTTACGAAGATAATGACAAAATTATAAATAATACAAAAATTTGAAACAGATTTTTGGACTAGCAAAAAGTTCATGACTGAATATTATAGAATCAACATTTAAGAATTGAATTCTAAGCAAATCAAAATCCAACAGGCTAAAGAGATCAACTTTCTTTAAAATTTTACCCATTAAGTTGAAGCAAGTGACATTATGATCATCATCATGTCTTTGAAAGCCTTGAGTTAAACATGATTAAGATCCTATTAATATACCCACTACGCATTGACATTATATGAAATTCGAATTTTAAGCAACTCTCAAGTGACTTGTGTTATTAAACTGGGAGATGGCATTCGTCTGAATGATTAATGTACTCCTCCGGTTTTTAATATACGACTTAATTGTTGAATTGATTTTGATCCTAAATATAAGACCTATTTCTTATATTTATCAATTTTTTTAAATTACTTTTATGGATACTTCTTCAACCATAATCAAGTAGAAGAAGAAGATTGGACATTAAAAAAGATAATTATGGTATTTTAGGAAAAACATTTTATATTTCTTATAATTAACTAACTTACCTAACTTCCTTAATTTAATCAAATTAGTTAAATGGGTCTTATATTAAGGATCGGAAGAGTAATATTAAATGATTATTGGTTTTAAGCTCCAACTTCCAAACTAAATCCTCGTCGATTTACTATGAAGACTAATCTACTTTTCCTAAGCCGAATTTTGCCAAAAAGACTTTTTACGGCCTACGTTTTGACTTCTGATCACAAAACCAAAACAAGACATTCTTTGACCTTAATCAAAAAATTAAATTTGAACGTTGTACAAATATTTTAAAGAAACCCATTATTGTTGGAGAAAATATTATACAAAACCACATAATAGCCAAAACTATTTAACTGAGCCTTGGTAAACCGCGCAAAAACCCACCTTCTATGGATTTCAACATACAATGATAACGGTAACTTTGGGTATAAGAAATGATAAAACATACATATTGATTACTTATAATGAGATTATTTTTAGCGATTACTCATTCATATGAGATTAAACAGTAATTTTTCTAAATTATTTCGGTCGTTTACCTCGGTTACTTACTTATAACTTCACAATTCATACTCCTGGTCCTATTTATTAAAGTAAAGAGAGAAGAAAATTTTTGATCATATTTATAAGACAGAGAGAAGAATTTTATATCAGTGTACAATTTTATTTTTTATTTATTATTATGTTGACTTTGTTTTTATAGAGTATATTATATATTAAATAGAGATAAAGTCATAAACTTGTTAAATTTTAAATGAGAGTTAACAAAGTTTAAAGGTTTTATTGATTTGTATAAAACATATTAAAAATGACTTATAAATATGATCAGAAAATAACATTTTTATACTTGTGTAACCTTTTTTTTTTGTGTGCTATAGCCTCTCTTTCTTTTCTCTCTCTCTGTTTTTTTCTGTGACTAAGAGAGTGTTTGTCTAACTCAAAAAGTATTTTTGAAAAGAACATTTTTATATAAATGGAAACAAATTTTTTATATATTTATTTCGTATAAAAATATTTTTAAAATCATAATTTTATATCTATCTAAACATCCGTATGAGCCAAAGCTAGATCCAATCCAGTGAATCTACTGATCTATTAAATGTTTTTTCCCCCACAAAAGAATCCAAATTTTTAATTTTTAATTGATTAATTTATGCGTAAGAAAATCACGCGGACAAGAAGACAATGAAATCTGTCGGAGGAGAATTCCTTGAGACTGCAAGGAAAGCCCCAAGCTTCGGAGGCATACCGCCCTGCATCTCATTCGATCAAAGCGGATCCGTTCGTCGCTTTCAATTCCCGTCTCAAATGGTCTTTTTCTCTGTCAAACCCTTGTTCAGCATCCTGCTCTTCTCCCTCTCTCTCCTTCTTATCCTTTCATTTCTATCTTCTTCTTCTTCCCCTTTCTCCCTCTATCGGACATCTTCCGATTCGGCCATGTAAGTTCACAATCTTATGCCTTTTGTTTTATTTCTAATTTATTTGGATGTGGGTAGTGGAATGCTGAAATTTATTCTTGATTGGTTAGTGTAATTGCATATAGAAAAAGAAAGAAGAAAGAAAGTAGCAACTGAGAATCTTCGATTTGAAATTTAACATCTTTTCAAGCGTTGTTAATGCAGAGGGGAAGGAGATATATGGAGTGTTCGGCGCCTCGTCGAGTGGAGACCTTGCAAATGGTGGCTGCAAGGACACCTAACAGGTACTTGTTACTTAAATCGGCTATTCGTGGATTTAACAACTTCTCTATTTTGTTGGTGGTTAAAAGTTGAATGTTATTAAACTTTAGGGATTACTGAATTTGTTTGGGGAAAATGAATCCGAGGTTGCTTAGTATCGGATGAAGAATTTGGTGTGAGCTGCTATTGTATTCATGCATAGTTAGAAGTTAACCTTCAAAGGTCGAAAAAATTTATAGCCTGAAACAGATTTTCTTGTGTTTAGTGGAAGTTTTACTCGTATTTCATGTATTCATGGAATGATCAGACTTTAAGGCATTGATTTAGCGATATATATATTTTAAATTGAGAAGCGCCCTTCAGTGAATTAGGTCATGTTAGCTGGGGCTGCTGATTGGGTTCACTTTTTACTTTCTGAAACTACCGTAATTGGTTTCATTGCAGACAATTGCTTTCGTTTTTTCTTGAAATGGTGCAGCTCTACCTTTAGAAACCAATGGGTATATCAGAGTGGATTGCTATGGTGGCCTCAACCAGATGCGTAGAGATGTGAGTTTCTCAAGAAAACTCTTGAATACCAAATCCATATAGAGAAACTCTTGATCCTCTTGTTGCTTTCTTAAAATACTGATATCGTGATGCTATTTGGTGAATGCAGTTTTGTGATGGTGTGGGCATTGCTCGTCTGTTAAATGCAACCCTGGTGATGCCAAAGTTTGAAGTGGCTTCATATTGGAATGAAACAAGGTTATTCATCATTCCGTTTATATAACGTAAAAGTAATTAAAAGTAATTGTTCTGTGCAAAATCTTTCTAAGTTGCATTTTTATATTGGTAAAGATATCTATCTGTTGGTTAGTGAATTATATTGTCCTCTAACCTGAAACTGCATTTGAATACTTGGTTCCATTGCAGTGGTTTCGCAGATGTATTTGATGTAGACTACTTCATTCAACAGATGAATGGCTTTGTTAAGGTTGTCAAAGAGTTGCCACCAGAGATTGCATCAAAAGAACCCGTCGCAGTGGATTGTAGCAAACGGAAAGGCCATTTCGATTATGTCGAAAGTGTTCTTCCTTCTCTATTAAAGCATAAATATATTTCCTTCACGCCAGCCATGTCCCAACGAAGGGACAGGTATGTATATTCATCTGAGTCCTTATTCCCAGGAGATAAGTCGCACTGTTTTTCCCCATTTTTAGAGAAAATAATGTTACACGGGAAATTATATGTTCAGAATATTAATTATTTGAATAATTTCATGAGGCCGTGAATTTACTTTTTCATTTTTCCTTTCTTTTGCCCCATTTCTTTTGTAGGGGAACCGAATGGATTTTTATGTTCATTCCATAGTTACGAATTAAGAGTAGATTTTCCCCCCGTGTCAGTATGTGAGGTTGCCATCATCTTGCCTAATACTAGATTGGCTCATCGTATAATGTTTTGCTTCCCCCCCCCCCCCCAATTCATAATTGGAAGGATATTTAGATTGAGCTGGAATAATTAACTTCTCGTGTGATATTGAAGCAAATTCAGAAACCCCAGTCTATTCTAAATATTGTAGGATAGGGTTATTTTAACATCTTATTTATAATATCGTGAACCGTAAAGCAGAGACTAGCTAGGGGGAATAATTGTCGTGGAAAAAAAATCCCTTCCCTTTGCTTTCCTCTCGTTCATTCGGTTATAATCAACTTCAGCAGTTCTCTGAATTTTTTACCCCTTGTTTGTAGGTACCCTCTATACGCCAAAGCTGCTCTTTGTCAAGCATGTTATAAAGGATTACGTCTCACAAGATCCTTGGAAATGAAAGCCTCTGAGCTCCTGCAAGTTATACCAAAACCCTTTCTCTCACTTCATCTTCGTTTTGAACCCGACATGGTTGCTTATTCTCAGTGCGAGTACCCAGGCCTTTCTCCTGCCTCTATCAAAGCCATAGAAGCAGCACCACAAGGTGACAGAAAACCATGGACTGGTGAGTTAGCCCGCATTTGGAGAAGACGAGGGAAATGTCCGCTTACACCAAATGAGACGGCTTTGATACTTCAAGCTCTTTCCATCCCGCCAAACACAAATATATACCTTGCAGCTGGGGATGGTCTGATGGAAGTTGAAGGGTTGACAGCTACTTACGCTAACATATTTACCAAGTCTAGCCTCCTAAGTAATGAAGATTTCGCAGCCATGCATGGGAATACTAAAGCTGCTTTAGATTATTATGTATCTATTAATAGCGATTCGTATATAGCTACATATTTTGGGAACATGGATAAGATGGTTGCAGCAATGAGAGCTTTCAAGGGACTATATAGAACTCTATTTTTGAGCAGAAGAGCTTTTGCAGAATTAACGTTTCAAGGACTGAGGGAAAAGGAGTTGATACAAGCTCTATGGAAGGTTCATAGAGATGATTTTGCCATGGGAAGAGGATCTGCTCTGCCTGAGTGTTTTTGCGAATTTAAGTTGTGACTTTGGATTTCATTAATGTTTTTAGGCCTCTGGCATACTATTCTTTGTTGTTGTTTTCTTTTCTTTTTCATTTTTCTTTTAGGCTGTATGTTCCGATTTTGTGGAAGGAAGCCCTTGGCTTTGTTTAGGTTGTGTATTCTTTCATAACTAAATTATTATTTTCTTCATCTGATTTTCAATTTTATCATCGATTAATATTGACGTGTAAGCCGTCAGAACTCAATACTCATTCAAAACCTTCATTTCTTCTCCACTTACCCATATCCACAGTGATATCTAATATTTTAGGCCCTTCTGCGAACATAATGGTCACTACATCTGGGAACCAATTATTAATGTTTTACAAATAATTTATGTCCCTTGTAAAATATAATGTCCCGTGTTCATCCACCCAACGAGATGTTAAGGACAACAGGCAGTGAAATACTTCTGACTCTACTTTGCAAAGAAGCAACAAAATGTAGCTTCATTGGTAATTTTGAAGGTATTATAACTATAAAGATTTCAAAAACAACCATTCATTTTTCAGGAGTAATATATAGTCAAGCCGGAATTACCATAGTACTACAAAAATGTAAACTTAAAAGTCTGATTCAAGCAACTAAGCAGCCAATAAGGCGTCTAAACGATTAAAAATGAAATAAAAATCCATTACTCTGAATCAACTCCAACATCATGTTGTCTGTCATTTAAAAAGATGGTACAAGATGGGCATCTGGCACCTTCAAGAAAGTGATACTATCTGTTTACTATACTAGAGTTGCAGTTACCACAAAGCTTGATTGAGACATCTCGTTTAATCTTTTGAAGTTATCACGAGCAACCCCAAAGCACCAATGAGAATATACTATAAGAAGAAAGATAAGAAAAGAAAAAAAAAGGCTTAGTATATTCCAAATTAAACCATGTGATTTTTTCTAACCATATAATGGCATATAAAAACAAACCTTAATGATAGGCTTTTCAGTCATGATAATCGTCACCCAGCCCACATAAGGTAAGAACCTGCCCAAGACAAGGTTAAGCAACGGCACAAAAAAATATCTTTATTCCAACGTGCTTTAAATTTTAGAAAGTAGGTAGAACAATAGAAATCCTTTTAGGCCACAAACAAGGATTAGCCCTATCAGCTTAGGCAATCACGTGCAGAACCAAATTTCTTATTTTTTGCCAGAAAGGCCAAAATTTCAGATATTGGTAGTTCGCTTTTATTATATTCTAGCGGGCATGAAGCATCTAGCCAGAAATGCATGAATCATTAAAGTCATGCAGAAATGTTGTTATGTTAGTTGAAGACTGAAGGCATATTATCTTTACGTTGCAACTGACTACCCTGGTAGCTCTATCATACAAGCAATAATCTCTTGAAGACAAGTTTTTAAAACAAATGAGCGGTTGAAATGGAGCAATTGTATTTGGAAGGAAGAAATCTTATACCCGATAGCTCTACCCATAATGTGATGCCTTTGTAGCCAGAGTTGGCCATGAGCATAGAGAAGCCTGTCATCCCCATAATTATTATCTCCTGTGGAAGACAACAAGATACATGAAGGGAGCATATCAAGGCTATAAATTATTACCATATGAATGGACAAATAAAATTACAAAGCAATGAAAAATTATGAAACACAACATTTTTTTTTCAAAAACATCATGATGGTTAGGAGGGGGATAATGATAGGTCAACACACAGCACAGCAAATAATTCTACCAGATCATCAAGCAAGTGATAAGTCACTACCTTTGGTGAGAACATCAACCTCCCCAGTGTCATTTCGCTCATGCACCTACAAAGTAAACATAGATAAGGACTCTCTGAAACACAGTAATATTAATTTATAGAGTTCAGTTCAGTCAATTGAAAACATAAAAGCATTCAAGCCCTGAAAATAATTTTGCTCTAGGAATTAATCAAGTTTCTTAAACTGGGTAAGTTCAATTTGTTGCAATTCTTTCCTCGCCATTTTGTTGGCAGTCAATTACACACCAATACACTATCAGGAAGAGCAAAATTAAATAACAGAAAGGTGCTCCACAGAAAGCCCCGGCACTTTTTTTATTTTTATTTGTCAACAATTTACAGATGTCTCACTAAACAGTTCAAGATGTTTTTTTCTTCATTGAACATAGGCTTAAAGATCCAAGAGAGGGCAAATTCCTACTTTAACAGCTTATAATTATATGTGCCTACACCTGTTCAGCACATCACTTTTTCTCAGATGTCCTGTCAAAAGAGAAACACGAGTCCAAGCACATGGTGCCATTAACTTCAAGGGTAACATTAAGTCGGCGTAAGCACTTCACAAAAATTAAGCACACCAAGTATAACCAGCATATCATATTTACCTTGATTACCCGGTGAACAATTGGAATCTCGCGGCCCTAAATCAAAGAAGTTTTTGTCAATTAACCATGACAGTAAAGATAGTAAACTAGTGAGACATAATAGGAAGCAGCAACGAAACAGGACAAACGATTGTAGTACACAATTACATGTTCATTATATTATATAAACTAGCATCACTAGATATATTAAAATTACTTTCCAAAACCTGAGTTAAAATGGAAAAGGGAGAAATCAGAGCAACTTTAAATTGATGTTCCAATGGTACAAAAACTTCTTCAACAACATGACAAAGCAGGGAATAGAAATTTAAAAGGGGGGAAGTAGAAGCTCTTGATGAAAGAAGTTGTACATGATATGTGATATAAATATGAAGAGGAAAAAAAAAAAAAGAAGTTAAAACTGACAGAGTACTTACATCAACATTAAATACAACAATCTCTCCTGCACGAATTGGATCTTTACTCATATGCAAGAATAATATGTCTCCCTGGATATAACATGGAAATAGCATCTGTGAACTGAAATGAATATAGAAACAGCAAAATATTATGGAAAACAACGCCTCACTACATGGTTAAGTAATATAGATGCATATATATTTTGGTTCCATGCTTAAGTGATATTAGACAAACAACAAGATTTTAGAAATTAGGACTGAAGAAAAATAATAGCAATAATTGCATATGGATTTTCCGACAACTTATGAAGATTCGCTCAGTAGATTGACTTACACGCTTGAACCCAGGTTCCATGCTTCCAGATAGAACAACAACAACAGGAGATTCACTGCCAGTAACGCACATCAATGCCTTCCATATTATCAAAGCAGATGTAACAATCAAGCCTGAGACAGAGAATGTAGACTAATTCAGTAGACATATTTATACATCACAAACAAGAATGTTTTAACTTTTATGAGATGAAGCAATAGAATATGGATGCAGCAGAAATCATTGCAGGGCACCACACAATTTGGCCCCCCCCAGAATCATTGCTTGAACCAAAATTTTGAATATCACCGAGTCCATCCCCGTATATCTCATCCCGCCTATAAACTACAGGACACGGGTAGCCTCAAAGATAACCCTTTTAACAAAAAGAATTAGAATACCTTAATTTCAATAAGGACTCAAGTCTCCATATAGCAATAATGCCCTTAAGTAGAATAACCACAGGCAACAATCAAAGAAAAGACAGTACTTTTCCCCACTTCTCCAACCAGCAGGGCTCAACGCAAACTGATGAAATGAAATTTACATGTTGTTCCTGATTTATTAGTTGGTAAAAACGCAAGACGAAATTATGCATATTAATTAAAAAAGTCAAAGTATTTTAATTCAGTGCTCAATTTTAATTTTCGTTTTCTTTTACTTCACAGCAACCCACGACATTGCAGGTCCCAGGGAATATAGAAAATACGAAATCACACCACAGGCGCAAACAAAGAAAGCGAATAGAAGGACGAACCAAGACTAACAGCCTGTGTGAGGGCCTGGCGGATCTGAATAGATTTAATGGAGTCCACGGTCTCGCCAATCCAACCCATGTTTTTTCTTTCTGATACGGAGCTTCAACGTCTACGTCTCCCACCGCTGTATCAGCTCTTCGGATGTGGCGTCCGCTTCCGCACTCCGTAACTTTTCCCTTCTCGCACTGCAAACCCACAGGCTACACTGCTACAGCCTCCAGACTCCTAATTTCCAATGTTAAAAAGGGGCTATTTTTTAATAATAAATATTGATATATATATATTTAAATTTATGATAAAAAAATTGATCGAAAATTCCAAACTAAAACAAATTATGGGAAGATAATTGATACTCTTCCGGTCCTAATTATAAGACCCAATTGACTTATTTGAGGAGATTAAGGAAGTAAGTTAAGTTGATTATTTATAATAAATAAGTGTTGTTATTCCTAATATCTTTGCTAATTAAGTATATTGGCTAAAACTATCATTATTAGAAGGATTATCTTGGAAAAAAAATGCATAAATATAAAAGAGAAAATGGATTGGGTCTTATAATTAGAACCAAATAAAAAGTCAAATTGGGTCTTATAATAAGGACCGGAGGAGTATTTGTTTAAGGACCTAGGTATATTGTGCTAGCACAACCAATTGTCTGTAATTTGTCCTTAACTGTGTGCAAAATATTTCTTGCACTGTTTCTTGAATACTATTCCCTGTGGTAGAATATTTATGTGGTATTTTTTTCAAATTTTGCATGTGTGATGCATGTTCTCTTATTTCTTTGAACAAAGCTCTTAGCATCACAATGTCTAAGAAAAAGAAAAAGAAAATCTTAAAAAGATACTATTCCAGATTTTATTTATAAGATTTCATTTGTAGCCTATAAACGAGTTTTTTTAAATAGGATCGGAGGTAGTACTTAAATAATCCAAATTTTTATTTGAGTTATCAAATTTTTAATTTGGTTACATGACTCAGAGAAATTTTAAAATTTTCTAAAATAACTCTAACGTCCTCTCATTAAAAACATAGAGAGATGCAAACTCGTCCTGCATACGAAATTTGAACAAAAATTTTTTTTGGGCATATACTGCTACAAAGTCAAAAATTGGTCACGAAAGGAAAACGGGTTAGTTTTTATATTAAATCTTTTCTCTTAATCCTGATATCCGACAAAAAATTGTTTTTTTTTCTAATAATACAAAATTATTAATTTAAAATTGAACATGTTATTTTTATAGTTGTATACTGTGGTAAATTTTTATTCAAAGATTTATTATAAGCATGTTATAGAGATAAAAAATTGTTAATTTATAATAACACATGTTTAATTATGAAATAGAATATGTTAATTTTTAAAAATTATATTGTGATCAACTTTAGAAACAACTTATTGCAAATATGTTATGGAAACAAAAAAAATGTAAATTTAGAATTAAAATATGTTAACTGTGAAATGTAACATGTTAATTTCCAATGTTATATTGTTATCAAGTTTTATTTAAAAACAACTTATTGTAAATATGTTTGAGGACAAAAAGTTGTGAATTTACAATTAAAATATGTTAATAGTAAAATGAAACATTTTAATTTTTAAGATTATATTGTGATTTTTAAAGACTTATAACAACTATTTTGGTCACATAAAGTTGTTAATTTAAAATAAAACTTGTTAACTGCATAATTAAAATTATTAATTTTCAAATTGTCATGAAGTTTGTGTGCATCAAAGACTTATATTGTGTGATGAGAATTTAAAGTTATTAATTTATAATTGAAACGTGTTAAATATAAAATCAAACATGTTAATTTAAATTATCTTTTAATTTCTAATAAAATGGGTATTAAAGTTATTTTATAAAATTAAAAAAAAATTTTTAATCATGTGACTTGATTAGGAATTTGACTACTTTAATAATCCAAATAAAAACTTGGGTTATTTAACTGTCTTTTCAACAAAAAAAATTCTAAGAAAAATTGCACTTACAAAAATAATAATTTTTTTATCAGTTTAGATGGGAATAATTAATAAATTTTGCCCCTTTAAGAAAGACATAAAACTGCCATGTGTCTTTTGACTGGGCGCAGAACAAGAACATATTTATTGTACCGTGAAAGCTCTTTGTTCTTGGCAAAAACAAAAGATCCTGAGCAGCAAAGGCTCACGTCCTCAGAAAATTTGTTGTTATTTTCCGCCTCTTTCTTCTGGCAGCATAATAAAATTGAGTCTTTGCTGTCATAGCCTCTGGCCTAGTTGTGCTCTCTCCCCCTTCCGATGGCTCTTCAGCTTCCTCCTTCTCTTGGGCACTTCAACTTAAGCATCCGAGCACGTCCCGTTGTTGTTACTCGCAGAGTCAACACCTTCAACACCTTCGCCACTCTGTCGCAGCCGCGAAGCGATCCCATCAACTGGGTTGAAGCAACTTCCAGTTTCTTTGATCAGGACAAACGACCCATCATGTTATTCGACGGTAATTAATTCAGCTTCTCTCTTTCCTTTTGCCTTCAAATTTCCAACATGTTATTCTTGCGCTAGCCAATTTGAAACGGATAATTACGCAGTAGAGGTGCTTGATATTCCGTTTGTGTAAACTAACACACTAGTCCTGGATTTATTATAGACTAGCTCAGTCTTTGAAAACATCTGCTTCTTTGCAAGTGTGTCAAGGCACTCAGTTGCCATGATGAGGTCTGGTTGGTCAGTTTGGCTATGAGTTTGAGAAATTAACGATCTTTTCCTATAATTAAGTACACCGAAATCGAGCAAATCACCAAAGAAACTCATTCCCAGGAGAAATGGCATGTAGTTGGCAAATTTAGATAACTTTAGAGCATTTGATTTTGAGACTAATTTACGACTAATTACTTGTGACAGGTGTATGCAACTTGTGTAATGGGGGTGTGAAATTCGTTCGTGATCACGATAGAAATAAGTAAACTTATTCACTCTTTTCTCCTTTAAATTTCTACTCTTTGATTATTTTCATTTTCTCCCATCCTCTTAACACAGTGACAAAGAACATTGCGTCTATTATGAAGTACCTGACTACTACAAAGATATCGAAATGTGATTCAGTCATATTATTTTTCCTGCGTTGTTGACAGGAGAATTAGATTTGAAGCTCTTCAGAGTGAAGCAGGCAAAATGTTACTTAAGAGATCGGGAAGAGCTCCTGATGATATCTCAAGTGTAGTACTGGTTGAAAAGGATAGGTATGTATTGAAGAGCTTTACTTATAAATGGTTTAGCAACTATATTTAATTGTAAGTTGTGGAAATTCTGTGTGGAATAATGATTACTTGGTTTAATACTTTCTTTGGGGAGATTCTTGGTTTAACCATTTACCAATTTAACTCTTCCTTTTAACTTCCGAGCTCCAACCAAATGGATTACTGTAAAATTTGAAGAGAAAGAGAAAATTTGCCATTGCAGCTATACAGAAGAAGGTAAAGAGTGAAACTTAAGAATTTCTGGTTGATTCCAGAGCATATATCAAGTCAGAAGCTGTGCTGAAGATTATGGAATACATTGACTTGCCTTTTCCTCAGCTAGCATTTTTTCTTCAATTCGTACCACTGTAAGTTGCATCCTGTTAATTGATTTTCCTGCTTTCTTCATTTACTTGATGGTTTATGAGTTCCATATGATGGATGGCTGCAGTTTCTTAAGAGATTTTGCTTATGACAATGTTGCAAACAACCGATATACTATTTTTGGCCGTTCAGAATCATGTGAAATATAGAATCAATCTGCCATCATAAGGAGGTAAGTAACATGTTATATTTCATAAACAAGAGGTCATAACTTTTAATTCTTGGTTGTTCTTGTCAAAGTACAGTGAACTTGTCATCAAATAATTCTGTCGATGTTTCTATAAATCAGTCTCAATAACCTTGCAATTAATAGTTTCTATTGCTAGGAAGGTAGGGAGAAGAGATATTCATGACAACATTCTTGCTGGTCCAAAATTACACTTAATTTTAATTTTAATTCTGTCAGAAGATATTCTTTATGACTCAGCCTTCTTATTCATGTGACATTCAATTAAATAACTTAAACTGTTCCTAAGCAAACTGAATCTTATTAGCCCACACTAGGAAACTTTAATTCCAATGATCCTCTAGTTTTTCTGAAGTACTTTGCGGATTCATTATGCCCATTGCAGTCTCTAAGGGTCTATGAAGCTGCACCTTTCCTTGGGAGATTTTATTCATCAGTGCATCACCAGAGGTTATCCAGGAATCATTACACTTATAATTAGACTGTTGATCTTCTCAAAAGAAAGGGCTGTTGATTTTGATAGTCAGGACTCAGCATATTACAGGAAAGAAAGAAAAAGACCAAACCCTTTGAATCACTTTCAATAAATATGTTAGTCTTTTTCTGTATTCTATATGTGGTGTAAATAAGAAATATTAAATAATATATTTCTTATGGTCAACATTCAAACTCTATCCATACAGGTAGCAAAAGTGATACATGTCTTGTGAAAAATGTCAGGAACTTGTCTCTGTTTACTGTTTCTTTCAGAAGCAGTTGCATGGGAAAAAGTTCGAGCCTCAAGTTGTGGTTACAGAGCTTCATCCGAATGTGCATGACAAATGCACTGGTATATACACTTCTGAAGGGACAGATTTTGGATTTATGCTTAAAATCTAGACTGAACAAGCCGTGGAATCAGCAGCAGCAAGCATTTTATTTTGGAAAAATCTGTGTTGCATCATATTTTTGTGGCAGTTTCAGGTATATCTGAGTTAAGGCATATGCATATCTGCCAAAAAAAACCATCGAGTCATGTTCAGAAAAGGCAAATTTGGTTAAAAAATTTACACTGCTTGTGGCATTCACTAAAAAGATCAGAGTGATGTACCCCAGAATGGCCAAGATTAATGCTACGAGACAGAAGAAATATTGGCAGCAAGAGTGTTTAAATTTTTGCTTTGCCTGATATCCTGGAGGGATGTGCCTTGGGTTTATATATCCATACTGAGGTCGCATCAGGAAAACAAAACCCAGTAAAATCCCTGAGATGAATCCTCCTATATGAGCTGAATTGTCCACCTTTGGTAGGAACCCAACCGCCAAATTTAGAACAATAACCACCACTAGAATCATCAGAGCTGAACACTGAAGGAATTAATAAAAGGGTCAACATTTGCAATGATATATGTGAAAGTTGAGTCGAGTTGGATAATATCTATGAAATAATAAACGTATCAGATTCATGTATTGATAACAAAACATGAATTTAAGGGGGAAAAGAAAGCTCAGTGGATATTTTTGGGCAGAGTATGTTACCTTATTAGTATAGACAGACCAGTTGATGAGAAGTTCAGAAAGCATGGAACCCAGAAGGCCAAAAAGTGCACCTGATGCACCAACTGAAACTTGGTGTTGTGCAGATCCTTTCATACGCAACAGATGCCAAGCTTCCTCCAAAACCAGATAACACATACACTAATCCTATCTTCACTGCCAAATTAACCCATCCAAGATTCCACTAATCAGTCTATTCATTAGAGTTTAAAACGGATTAAACATTAAACAGAAAAACAAAGAAAAGCTTACAGAATCCAAATTCCTTCTCAAGTCCGATTCCTGTGACTAAAAGACTAAACATATTGAGAACTAAATGAATAACTCCAGCATGGAGAAATATGCAGGACACGAAGCGCCATCCTTGGTGCTTCTCCAGAATTAGCTCCCTATCAAGAGCTCCCAATTTCCTCAGCCTGCATCAACTTCGTCAAAACCTATATAGATATCTTCAATACGAAAAGAAACAGGAAAAGTAGATAAAAGAGAGACGGGAAGGATTGAGACTAACGTGTCGATGCGAGGGCCAAGAAGGGGGTTTTCACTCATTGGTTCGAAAGAGAATCTGCCGAGACGATGGGTGAAGAGGCAGTGAACCGGAGGGGAAGAAGAAGGGCAATCGTTCAGGTACATTGCATAAACAAACAAGGCCGTGTTTGCCAGAAACATGAGCGGTATCAGCCATGGCAACCGCTGCGTCGGCGGCGCCTTTGGCAAGAAAACCTGGGGAGAAGGGTTGTCCATGTCCCATGTCCAAAGCCGATTGATGTCTTCTTCCCGATCGCTGTTCCTCCCTCCTTGCTTTCCTACGAGCAACGGTTCATGCGTCATGGAGCTTGAATTACGTACCTCAGGTTAAGGACGTTCGAAAGCTTGGTTTAGTTCAACTTCGATCGGTTTACGTGGACTTGATTTGGTTCGGTTCGGTATTGAGCGTCCCGCAAAGTGAAGTTAATTAATTTTAGGGAGAATTGTAATTAGATCCCACTCAAGGGAATTAAATGCAAAAGGTCCCTTGAAATCATCAAATTATTCTGAAGTCCCAAGGGATTTTTGCAATAAATTTTATTGTTTAATTACCAAAATTACCTTCTCTTCTTTTTAACTTTATATTGAAACTGAAAGAGCAGTGGTTGACAACTCAGGTGTAAGGATTGACAACTATTGCGGCTGGTTTGACAACACATTTTCTCAGCATATCATATCATAAGTTGTCAAACCAGCCGCGATAGTTGTCAATCTTTGCATCCTGAGTTGTCAATCACTGCTCTTTCAGTTGTCAATGCAAACTAAAAAAAAAAAAAGGGTAATTGGTAAGTAAACAAATAAAATTTAATGTAAAAAAATTTTGAGACTTTAAATAATTCATAATTTTAAGAGACTTTTTTGTATTAATTCCCTTGAGTGGACCTAATTGCCATTTTCCCTTAATTTTAGGTCCCAAAGAATCTGAAAATACAAATAAGTTTATGTGGACTGAAATGAAATTAAAATGGTAAGTATGTTTACAAAAATGTCCCTAGGTAAAAAGAAGGAATAAAGGAAAGAAGAGCATAAACATGATCGCGAGAAACAAACTGAGGAAGTCTCAACATGCAGCCTGCCATTTCTCAAGTTGAGGAGATAATGAGCAACGACGGTGACCCTGATTTTAGTTCTTCAATCGTTGATGGTGGGTTTTTAGAAACTTCCATCTTCTGCAATGTTCTACCATCATTCTGAAATTGCGTTTCTGTGCGACCTCCATCGGCAACGTGATTGAGCCGCGCAATTAGTAGGAAATCGTGTCGTCATTGAGGTAATGTGTAACTTAGATTCAGAAAGTTCCATCGTTCAGAATTTTTGTTGCGAAAATACTTATGCTGTAAACATGGTAAGAGTAGTTGTAAAATCATACTTTGTATAACTTTTGTTGAGTAATTGAAACTTACATAATAATGAAGTACAAAGGCACATCAGATATGACTAGCAGTTCCAAATATTTACACGGTTAAAGGTGGTGGACACTGATCATATCAAACTAACTTGTATAGAATTTGCCCTGTGAAAATGTTAACGTTGTGTTGTAAATTTTGTAATTGTAGTTGTAAATTTATATTAAGTTTTGGTAAGTAATTAAAATTTGTGTAATACGTGCGGAGGCTCATATGGCTAGCATTTGTGCAAAACAATTATTTTGTATCTTCTGTGTAGGAAGAGAATATGTGAAGAATATAGAAGGAAAATCAGTATATGAGGGTGGGACTAGAAGGAAAAGATTGATAACAAAAAGGATGACATATGAAGAACTAAGAAGGTTGGTAGCAATAGATTTATATGGAGGTTGTTAATCTTCTATTCTTTATTGTAATTTCCCATATTTCCATTTGTTATTTTGCTATTAATTGTTGTAATTTTTTATATGTTCAGTTTTATTTTTCTATTCTTTGGTGTAAGTTCCTATATATATGGTTGTTAATCTTCTATTCTTTATTTTAATTTCCAATATTTTTATTTATTATTTTCCTATTAATTGTTGTAAATTTTCAGCTTTTCAATTGTTATTTTTCTATTTTTTGGTATAAAGTCCCATATATGCGGCTGTTAATTTCTTTTATTTGTTGGTGTAATTCTCATATACGCAGTTGTTAATTTTTTATTTCTTGGTGTAAATTCCCATGTAATTTCCTATTCTTTATTGTAAATGTAACATATTTGCAGTTGTTATTTTGCTATTAATTGTTGTAATTTTTCATATTTCCAGTTGTTATTTTCCTATTAATGGGTGCAAATTCCCATATTTTTAGTTGTTATATGGGGGCTGTTAATATTCTATTCTTTATTGTAATTTTTTATATTTTCAGTTGTTATTTTTCTACCAATTATTGTAAAATCTCATATTTTCAATTGTTTCTCCTTTTAGCTCTAAGGCTTTTTGTTTGACTGGCTCCCTCTCCGCATCAGCCATTTTATGCCAAACATGGCTTGCATTTTGAGAAACCTCTCCAAAACTGTGTAAATTCTCTTTTTTACTTGCAGCAAACTCTTTCTTAAAAACTTTCCATCTCGTCGTTGTCGTCGTCTTCTTTTTATCTTTTCTCTTCATCATCATTTTTCTAGCTCTTTGCAAAACAACTTTACTTATGAAAATTTACAACAACAAAATAGGAAATCAACAACTTTACATATGAAAATTTAAAACAGAAAAATACTCTACATATGGTAATTTATAATAAAGAATAGAAATATAACAAATCCACATATAAAAAATTACAACAAAAAATAGAAAAGATACAATTCAACATCTGAAAATTTACACGAAAGAATACAAAATTAGCAACCTACATATGAGTCTGGTAAGAAAAAAACCTACATACAAAAAATTACAATAGCAAAAATACAACTCAACATACATGAAAATTTATATGGAACAATGAAACTTGACAGCTTTACATATCGAACAGAACAATGGACAAATAATAATTATTACTATTGATCCTGGTATTGAATTGTTATAGTGTTTGGTTTGTTTCGGTTTGGGCCTAGGAGCTAATTAGTTGAGCCCATTTGGTGTGTAGGTCTATATATATGGACAAGGCCTGTTGGTGTATTATGATTTTTCTCAATGAATAAGAGTACAATTCAGTATGCTGCGTGTAACTCTGATGGCTAACATGGCATCAGAGCTCGGGTCAGTCAAGATCCGTTAATACCGGTTGAGAAGGGCCCAGCAACCGGAACCCGTATTCTTCCAAATCCCTCATCTTTGACTGCGATTCAAGAATGAACTGGTAAACCACCGACGAAGACACCTACGCAATCTTTCAATCATCCCTGAATCAAGAATCATATCGCGTTTAGAGTCCCGTGAATTCTGATTTGACGATGACAAGAATCGTAGGAGAAGCGAAAGGCTCCGATGACGGAATGATCGATTTCGGAAGCCTGCTCTACCTCCATCCTTCGGATACGCAAGGTGCGTCGATCATTACTCATCATGCTGACGGGAAGTGCTGAGAACTATGCGATTTGGAGCAAGGCAATGTTAATTGCACTTCGAGGTAAGAACAAGACCGGCTTCATAGATGGATCGTGCGAAAGGATTGAACAAGATTCGCGTCTCAAGGAACACTGGGAGAGGTGTAATGCCGTGGTGTTTTCTTGGATTTTAAACTCAGTTTCCAAGGACCTTGCGAACAGTCTCATATATCTACAAGATGCACGGACGGCTTGGGAGGACTTGCGAGAGCGATTCGACAAGGTATCTGGGTCAAGAATATTTTCTTTGCACCGTGAGATTAATTCCTTGCGTCAAGGCAATCTCTCGGTATCTGCATATTATTCGCGTCTCAAAGAGCTGTGGGAAGAGCAGAGTAACCTCATAGCGATTCCCTCTTGTACGTGCAACACTTCTAAACTGTATAGTGAAGCTGTGCAAAGGCAAAAAATGTTACAATTTCTGATGGGCCTGAATGAGGTTTATGATAATTCAAGGAGTCAAATACTCCTAATGGAACCCCTTCCGACTGTCAACCAGTCCTACGCGATGATTCTTGAAGTGGAGTCACAGAAGAACATTGCAAACATGGAGAGAGGTAACCCCATGGAAGGAATGGCGATGACAGCTAGAGGCAGAGGAAGGGGAAGAGGAAGGGTTAAAGGAGCCCCTCCACCAGAATGTGAGCACTGTGGCAAGAAGGGCCACGTTAAAGAGAATTGCTGGGAAATAGTGGGATTCCCAGCTGACTACAAAGGGTTTAAAGGAAAACAGAATTCAGAAGCAAAGGGAAGACAGAGTGGAGTGAACCGTGAGGCAGAGGCTCTCACAAACGTGTCGACTGTTTCCCCCAGCTTTACACTTGAACAATACGAACGCTTGCTGGAGCTTCTGAAGAAAGACTCTGCGTCAAGTGCACATGCTCTCAGCGGTACAGGTTTGCCCATTCTTGTCTCCTCTGATATAAATCATAGTAAATGGGTTTTAGATTCAGGAGCTACCACTCACATGGTTAGTGATTTAATGTTACTAGATAATTACAGAGTTTATAATGGACCAATTAAAAACATAAAAATCCCGAATGGAGATAGGTTTTCTGTGACCCACATAGGTGATATTAAGTTTCCTAATGGTATTGAATTAAAAGATGTCCTATATGCTGCTGAGCTCCAATTCAATTTGATTTTTGTATCCAGAATTACCAAATAATTGTTCTGTGTTGTGTCCTTTTACCCTGATAAATGCATGTTGCAGGACCTTCAGGATGGCAGGATGAGGGGGATTGGTAGAGTAGTACATGGACTATATTTGTTGGAATTAGAGAGAGATTATGTTTGTGACTAGTGATTTGTGCTGTTCTACTACACATGCTGATCTGTGGCTTTTACATAAGCGATTGGGACATGCTCCTGTGAATGTAATGAGACATTTAGATATTGTCAAAGATAAATCAATGCATTTGAATAAAGGATGTGATATTTGTTTTCAGTCCAAACAAACTAAACTGCCTTTCCCTTCCAGTTGTATTAAAACTGATAAATGTTTTGATTTATTACACATGGATGTGTGGGGGCCTTATAGAGTGCCCACACATTCAGGTTTTCAGTATTTTCTCACTGTGGTAGATGATTTCTCAAGGGCTACGTGGACATTTTTAATGAAGCAGAAATCAGAAACTATGTATCATGTTAAAGGCTTTCTTGCTTACATTTTGAATCATTTTGGTGTTTCAGTCAAGAGGGTAAGGGGTGACAATGGAACTGAATTTGTTAATTTTGAATTAAGAGATTTCTTTAGGGAAAAGGGAATCCTACATGAAACTACTTGCCCTTATACACCTGAACAGAACGGTATTGTGGAAAGAAAGCATAGAACACTGATGCAAGTTTCTAGAGGATTAATAATACAGTCTGGTATTCCAATTCAATATTGGGGGGAGTGTGTGAAAATGGCCACCTATCTTATTAATAGAACTCCTAGTAGAGTCTTGCGTTTTCAAACCCCATATGAAATAGTTTATGGACATCAACCTGATTATGAGAACTTGAGAATTTTTGGCTGTTTGGGATATGCTAGTGATCTTATTAACAGAGATAAACTGCAACCCAGATCTATACCCTGCGTTTTCTTAGGCTATCCTGATAATAAAAAGGGTTTTACCTTATTAAGTCTTAAGGACAATAGTATTTTTGTTAGTAGACATGTGAGGTTTCTTGAGGATGTCTTTCCTTTTAAAAATAAGAGTGGATGTGATCAAGGGGGAGTATCTGCAGATTTCAAACAAATGTTTTATTTTGATGACCATAGTGATACTTCTCTACAGATTCCACAGATTGTGAGGGAACCTCACCAAGAAGAGCGTCACAGTGTTGAAAACACTAATAGACTAAACACAAATGATCAGGCTTTAGGAAATGAAAATAGAGATTCAGCAAAGTTTAGCAAGCGTTCTATTAGGGAAAGGAGGCCACCTATTTGGGCTAAAGACTATGTTTGTAATTTGACTCAGTCAAAATTCACAAATAAGAAATCTGATTGCAAATATCCCATTGAAAATTATATATCCTATGATAATATTTCTCCATCATACATGTGTTATCTTTGTTCCATTGATGCTGTTATTGAGCCAACTACTTATGATGATGCTGTAATTGACAATAACTGGGTTAATGCCATGAAATCTGAAATTGATGCATTGGAAGAAAATAAGACTTGGGACATAGTTCCTTTACCTAAAGGTAAGAAGCCAATTGGTTGTAAATGGGTTTATAAAGTGAAATATAAACCTGATGGAACTAGTGACAAATATAAGGCTAGATTGGTTGCTAAGGGATATAATCAAACCGAAGGAGTAGATTATAATGAGACTTTTTCACCAGTGGTAAAGATGGTCACTGTCAGAATTATTTTAAAACTAGTTGCGGTAAACAATTGGTCCTTGTATCAAATGGATGTAAATAACGCTTTCTTGTAGGGAGATTTAGATGAAGAGGTTTACATGACCATACCCCAAGGTTTTAAGAACCAAGGGGGAGATGTGGTGTGCAAATTGAGAAAATCCTTGTATGGGCTTAAACAAGCCTCAAGACAGTGGAACCAAAAGTTATCACTGTCCTTGCTTAATGGGGGTTTTCTGTAGAGTAAGTATGATTACTCTTTGTATATGAAACATTATGATGATGGTTTTGTGATCATTTTAGTATATGTGGATGATTTATTAATCACTGGAAATTCTGAACAAAGAATTAATCAAGTTAAAGAGTTTTTACATGGTCACTTCAGAATTAAGGATCTAGGTGTTATGAAATACTTCTTGGGCATTGAGGTAGCAAGGTCCAAGAAGGGAATTTTGCTGTCACAACGGAAATATATACTGGACCTCCTTGCTGAAACAGGAATGAGTGGTTGTAAGCCACTCACTTTGCCCATGCCACAACATTTAAAGTTAGTAGCCTATGAAGAAGGGAGGCATCAAAAAGAAGATTTGCTCAGTGAGCCAGGGAAGTATAGGAGGCTGATTGGTAAATTGATTTACTTGACAATGACAAGACCTGATATTTCTTTTCCTGTGCAGGTCTTGAGTCAGTTCATGCAGCAGCCAATGAAATCACACTGGGCAGCAGCTGTGGGAGTCCTAAGATATCTCAAACAGTCACCAGGACTTGGGATTAAGCTGAGTTCAACACGGGACCTGAACTTGAGATGCTTCTGTGATTCAGATTGGGGATTGTGCGAGACCACGCGTAGGTCGGTCACTGGTTATCTTCTCAAGTTAGGAGACACTCTCATAGTTTGGAAAACCAAGAAGCAAGCAACAGTCTCAAGGTCCTCGGCTGAAGCTGAGTATAGGGCTCTTGGTTCAGTTGTGTCAGAAGTTGTTTGGGTTAGAGGTTTGTTATCTGATTTGAGGATTCCTTTAGAAGGTCCAGTTGATGTATATTGTGACAGCCAATCGGCCATCCATATTGCCACAAATCCAGTGTTCCACGAGAGAACAAAACATATAGAGATCGATTGCCATTTTATTCGTGAGAAAGTGACAGAAGGAATTGTAAAGCTTCAGCATGTTTGTTCTGCTGATCAGGAAGCAAACATATTAACAAAGCCAGTAGGAAAAGAGACTCAATTATGGTTGCTTAGCAAGTTAGGAGCTTCCAATGTTTACAGCCCCAAACTTGAGGGGGAGTATTGAATTGTTATAGTGTTTGGTTTGTTTCGGTTTGGGCCTAGGAGCTAATTAGTTGAGCCCATTTGGTGTTTAGGTCTATATATATGGACAAGGCCTGTTGGTGTATTATGATTTTTCTCAATGAATAAGAGTACAATTCAGTATGCTGCGTGTAACTCTGATAGCTAACACCTGGATTGTCCTGTCTCTTTTTTTTCCCCTCACAATGAGAAACCTATGATGTTATTTGAAACAAGAGTTATTGAAATTTTTCAAGACGATGGAGGATGGAAGTCGTACAGCAAGAGATTCCAAGTGCTTGGCAAATGGCAAGTAGTCTTATTCTAGGCAATAACAAACAACACATATATTTAGTTGTTGTTTCAAAACTTTTAAGATAACAAAATAATCAACAAAGAGATTTGAATGAAAAGCTAAATGAGAAGACCAAACCCTCAATAGCTGAAAACAAGAGAGTCGAGAGACGAAGGACGCAGCCAAGAAGGAAGAACTTGACAAGAGAAGAGAACGGAACGGCGCTGACAGAAGGGAGAATGAAGCACACCGATTGATAATGCAGAAGAACTTCTGATTTCAAGACGCGAATGTTGCAGAGAATGTTTTCCTTTCCATCGCGTTTAAATCCCCAATCCGTGCCTTCCTTTTTGATAGAATTTTCATGGGCAAAATAGATATTTTAGTTTCAAACTTAAATTCATTTAGGGGTAAGGGAACTCAAAAACAAATTTCAGAATCTTTTGAGACTTATTAGAAATTAAGTCCACTTTGTGGGACTTGGCTGACATTTTCCCTTGTTATTAGGCCGATCTTCAAGAATATCTTCCTCTTTTGGTATTGCACCCTTTAGAAGATTCGTTTGCTATATCACAATGTACTAAATTAATGCTCATCCTCCAACTAGTCAAATTCAACTTAGTTGTTTTATCCCGTGAAATTCAGCTTCAATAGTTCTAATCTAGCTCAAGTTGTCAACTTTAACCCCAATAACTTGGTCTTTGTTTTAACTATTTAAAGTAGCCTCTAAATTTAATAAAATATATAATTTTATTTTTTTAAAATATAATAACTAATATTTTGAATGGTTCAATTATAGGGATTGAATTGTATCATTTCAAAAAGTTTAGAAATTAATTGAGCCTTTAAAGTTTAAAAATTAAATTACAATTGAGTGAAAAATATGAGGATAAAAAATTAATTTTCCCTAAATTTATTTAGTTATTTTTACATAGCAGAAGGAATAAATGTAATTAGTTTATATGCAATTGCTATTACACACAATTTTAATTAATATACAAATTTATTTTGAAAATTTTCATTTAAGAATACTGAGTTTTTTTCAAGTATAAATTTTCTCAAAAATTTTAAAATCATAAAAATATTTTTCTATTACATCAATGTTAATATTTTAACGGTGTAATGTTTTTTGTTTAATAATAAAGATAATACTCATCGAAAGAAATAATAAGGATAATATTGCTAAACAAATTTGGAACCTAACCTTGAAATTTACAAGGCACAGATTTTCACTCTCGGTTTCCTTGCGTTCCTGGAGGAAGAAATTTCAGTCGCTCTCACGTCTGAGATCTCTATCTCCTTCGTTCTTCAATTCCATCGCTCCTCTCCGACGTTTGCCGGTCTCCTTGCCGTTGCCGCTGTCTTTGTTAGGGACTATCGCCATCATTTTCGTCTGCACTAGATCTCGGGTTGCTGCGTCTTTTCCTCCTCTGTTCGACGTTCAAATCCTCTCTTCTCATCAGCCGACGTTGTGATGGTTGTAAGCTTCCCTGGATTTGCTTTGTTTTCTTCTTCCCTTCGATGCTGCAAATGTAGTTTTGGAATTTCTCTGTCGCATAGCTCCCTAAAATGTTGACCTTGCATCACCTGTGCATTTGAGCATGCTTCTTTCGGGTGCGTTTGATCACTCTTTCCGTTTTCAAATCATAAATTACGATGAATAGTTTCTCATTTGGATCTGGAAGTCCGAAGCCCTACCAAAAAAGCGATTTTGACTTGGAATCCGGAAAACCCATAAAACGATACCGAAAGTCGAAAACCTCACATCTTCATCCCATCAGAATGATCAAATCATTTGGAAGTCGCCTTCATCACTATTTCAAGTTGCACCCATTTATGTGCTTCTTCATCTCGTTATCTTTTGGGATCACAATTCTTCTGATCCTTTCTGTATACGAAAGCCATTACAGAACAGTGAATAATTACAGTAAATTGGATCTGGTTTCGGACGATTATCCATTCCCGAAGCTTCAAAATCTTATAATGGTTGCGGGCCATTCTATTTATACAAGCAGTAGTTGTGGGAAGATTGAGAAGGAGGAATCTTGGTATTTGGAACCTTATCAGAAAATCGCTGGTCAAGCTGCCACTTTTGTGACGCACATACAAGAGGGGATTGACATCACAGCCAAAGATGACTTAGCTTTGCTCTTGTTCAGTGGAGGAGAGACTCGTAAAGATGCTGGTCCTCGCAGTGAGGCACAGAGTTATTGGGCTGTCGCTGATTCCAAAGGGTGGTTTGGTAAATCAGAAAGTGTGAAGTGGAGAGCACTTACAGAGGAGCATGCCCGTGACAGTTTTGAAAACCTCCTATTTAGTATTTGCCGATTTCGGGAGCTCACTGGCTCATATCCCAAGAATATAACTGTTGTGAGTTATGATTTCAAGCGAGAGAGATTTGCAAACCTACATCGATCTGCAATTGGGTTCCCAGACTCAAGCTTCTTCTATGCAGGCACTTCAGCTGCATCGAATGCAAAAGCGGCTGCTCTGAAAGGGGAGGCATTGGTGAGAGCTCAATTCCAGAAAGATCCATTTGGGTGTCAAAGTTCTCTTTATCATAAAAAAATTAGGCGTGATCCCTTTCATCGTTCAATTCCTTACCCTAATGGTTGCCCAGAAATGCAAGCTTTATTCAGATATTGCGGTCCAGCTCCTTATCCTGGCTCTCTCCCGTGGGCGTAGGAGAGTCAGCTCAGTCAAATTATACGGATTGCTTACTGCCAAAATGAGAGATGAGAAGCCAACAGATAGCCAGAATTTTTGTTCACTTGTTTATTTAAATGGTTGGAATCCCTGTTGTGTAAAATGATGAGCCCTGTAAATCAAAGTGTTTTTGCATGTGTTTCTCATAGGCTGAAATATTTCTGCCTGGAATTAACTGTGGAAGTTGAAAGTGCCCTATAAAGTTAGAACTTTCCTGCGGAGATTACTGTCTAATGCTTTGCCAACAATGACTAATTTAAGAAGAAGAAGCTGTGTGGGATCTGATTTATGCCCAATAGGCAAGAATGCGCTTGATGAATCTGATAGCCATTTTTTTCTGTTGTGTCAATTGTCTAACCGAGTCTGGTTTGGAAGTACTCTATTACTCTCTTTTAATGATGCTGATTCAGTGGAATTAAAAGAATAGCTGTTGCGGCTGTTATCTGATGGGAGATTTTCTGCTATCAAATAGCTCTCATGGCTATGACGTTATGGCAGATCGGGAAATCAAGATGTGCAGCATTGCATAAAAATATCCCAACTGACCCTGTTTTTATTATCCCCCAATCGGAATGTCTTTTGCGGGAATCTTGGGAAAGCCAATGGTTGGAGCTTGAGCCCTAAAAATAAATTCGGATGCAGCTTTCTCAAATGATTCGGTGCTGGCAGTAATTGCTTTCGTTCTGAGGGATGCCAATGGATGAAAATTAGATGGTTAGACCAAGATCTGTTAAAGTTGATTCAGCGTTTATGGCAGAGGCAATGGCGTTGTTGGAGGCAATTAATTATACGCAGGAAAATGACTTGGAAGATGTCAAAGTGGAAGCTGATAATAAGAACTTAGTTCTGGGTTTTGATGTAAGATAATTTTACCATTTCACTTCGGTTGTTGGACTGTTTGTTTACTTCATCAATGAATTCTATTTTGTGGGGGGAAAAAGGCAAATTCGAGGGAAAAATAGTCACTGGCTCACTGGCCCAAGGGAGTAAGATCAAAAAATACACAAACACCCACCAAGTTGCATTATCTATAAAATTAAAGTGCTTATTTAATACTCCATGAAACACATGGAAAAATGTATTTTTAGTTCAACAACTGAAATGGCAAAATGGAGTCTTTATTCTAGCAAACAAAAGTCATAAATAGATCAATACATATCGAATCAAGAAGCCCATTTCGTCCGGGGCGTGATAGCTCTCGGGACAGCACATACACTGAATACAAATAACTGTGTGTATGGGCATATTACATATATATTTGTGTATGTGATTAATAACAAACTATGCACACATATATAGATATGATTATTAACTAATAAATAATTAATTAGGAAGCAAGCACTTCTTAAGAGTGGGTTTGGTATGTGAAAAGGTTCCATGAGCATTGTGGCAAAAGGCAGTGGCTTTCTGGCCAGCAACAGCAGAAGACAGATAGACTCTGTCGAAGACGATGTTGGAGCATCCTATGTTCTGGTCGCAGCTCAGCTTGATGGCTTCCTTCGTCAATGATGTTCCCACTATCCCTCTGTACGTAACATCGCTCACTTTTATCGCCTCCGTCTTCATTCAAACAAAACATCAATCAAATCATAACCACACAGACACACAAAAAGCCAGACATTAGTAATCACACAACTATAAGTTCTTCATTACCTCGTTCTTGCAGTCAGTGCTATGTGGGCAATAAAACTGGTCGATGATAATGGGGTTATTGGCACGAACAAATCTGATCCCTTCAAATCTAATCCTTCTTGCATATCCAACTCCACCCTATACATTTTTCAACACAAGAAGGGGCACTTAGTGGTACACTACTATTAGATATAATCTCAAGTACTGTTTTGGAAAGAAGTTGGTTGATTAGTTGTGTGTGTGTGTAATCACTTACCTGCCATGTCTTGATTCTTACTCCGGTCAAAGTCTCTGTTATTGTGCAATTCCTTACAGTTACATCCTCCACATTGTCGATCTCTCCACGTGTTCCCAACGATCCGATGCTGCAAAAAAAAATATTATCATGAGCTTTCCTTCTTCATCACAATTATTGCTTGAGCCCATGTGAACTAGTGTACAGATTGGAAGAATGATGATTCATATATGAAAGAAGAGAGACATTTAGTTAATCGATAGTTCTGGATATAAGATATTATATGCTAATTGTAACAAATAACTAAAAACTAAGCATATATACGAATACAAAATGGATCAAGGAGGTAATTCATTATAACTCACCTTATTCCATGGCCTGGACCACAAGTTATGCCTGATATTCTGATAGCAGAGGACCCCGCACTAATTGCAATGCAGTCATCTCCTGAAAATAACGAAAGACAGAATGCACAATCAATACATTTCACAAATACTCTAAGATATTTTATAACAGAATCGAAGATATTATTAACGAACCTGTGCCAATGAAAGAATCAAGGACTCGGATGTTCTTGCAGCCAGAAATGTCAATGCCATCAGTGTTAGGGCTATCTCCAGGAGCTACTAAACGCAGGTTAGATAATTTGCCTTGCGTGCAGCTTGTTAGGGTTATGTGACTTCTTGCCGGATTTACATGTGTTATTCCTTTCAGTTCAAACCGATTGCATCTGTACAGTGTCAGTGCCTATAACAAACACAAAATTAAACTCTCCTTTAATTACTTGTAATAATGCACAAGTACAGATCTGAATCTCTCTAAAATATTCCTTGCAAATTATTCAAACACCTTTCCTTATTCGGACAGCATTCAATATTTTAATGTCTTAACGTGTTCTATATCTAAGTTTTGACACTTGCAGATTAAGAAATGTTGTTTTTTCTAAGTTTTTTGGTTCACACACATGCAGATGTGTGTGTGTGTGCGCGCGCGCGCATGATCTATGAATGAGCTATATATAGGAGTAGTAGCTTGAGTTGTAAGCAAAGTTCAATTAGTTCAGATGATATCCTTTTCTGGTTGATGAACAAGTGAACGTGCATGGAAAAGATTGTACGTACCGTTGGGGGACGGCATTTCGTGCCCTGATCAAACAAGGAATAATTCATGTGAGACAATTGATGACATAGAATAACAGAGAAATTCATGAGACTCTGTGTGTTTTAACTTACGGGAACTGCTTTTCCCAGGCAAGGGTTATCCCACCACATAGAACCTCGTCCATCGATGGTACCTTTGCCACTGATGCTCAGACCGTCTACGTAGTTGAAGCCGAGCCATGTGTTTATTTGGGATCCACTGTATTCTCCTTTTGTTTTCGGTGCCACTATCTTCCCTGAAAACTGTCGTTTCATTCATTCCAACGACAATAAAAACCACTCAGTAGTATTCACATTAATCTGAGTTGTATATATTTCTTCTTCTGTTAATAAAGCTTCCTTTTTTCTCTTTCTGGGTGTAACTAGTATTATTAAGAGGCTTTATTAGACTAAGAGATTAAACTTTTGGGGGATAATGATGATCAGACGTGTTCACCTGGATGTAGATGTTCTTAGGTTTGCATGGACCCCTGAAGGTAAGAGGTCTGAGTAAGAACGTTTTTGCTGGTATGATGAGATGGGAAGCCTGTGATTTACTCTGGCACACCTCTTTCCAAGCCTTGAGAAATGCCTGTTTGTGAAAAGAGTTTTTTAGCTTTTAGTCTTCAAACACCACTAGTTTTATTAACAGAAAATGCCAATATTATTAAAATGTTGAATTAGCTTGACAAAACATTAAAAACAATGACTGGCACGAACAATCATCATTTGAGACCAAAAGTGTTCGGCATTGATCAAGGACAATACTTTATAAAATTTATCAAATCAAAATGAAACATGCATTTTAGAGGATCAAAGGTGCAGTTTTGCCATAACAATATATTATATTATGTCTGTTTTTGAAATATGCATGTTCTTAATTCTCAAAAATATAATGACTTGAATTAAATTTAAATTACCGGGGAATCGTTGGTAGAACCATCTCCAACTGCTCCATATTGCATCACATTGAAACTACTTGTTGTGCTGCTCAATCCGGGCCTAGCCACGCTTAGAATCATCACCACGCTAAACAATAGTAGCTCCTGCATATAAATAAATGCACACACATGTATATAAGACACATCTGATAAGGTTCTAATTAATCAGCAACAAACGGTAATTAATTATGAATGTATCACATATACATATATATAAAAACAGTTTAAGGGCAGTATATAGAACAGTTCAAGAACAAGAAGTTATCAATATATTCTGACCATCTTAATTAGAGGACGATGGGAGGATTCGAGCCACAGGACTTCAATGTTATGAAACTAGCCCTTTATCTTCTCCCTATATATATAATGGTCGATCTAGAACTGAATAATAAGTCATATCAAGACATGTACGCATGTTAAGTTTGTGAATTTATATTTGTTTAAAGTGTATTATTGACTAAAAGAAATAGTGGTTGCGGAAAGGTTAAGGTGAGTACATGTGTAGCTATGTATAAACACATGGGCATCATGGAAACACAAGGCTTTGTGTTCGCAGAGAGCACATGAAACTAAGTACAAATCCCTAGGTTCAAGTTGTGGTATACGTATCTTTAATTGCTTCTTCTTCATTTACACTCATTCATAATTCATAAATAATTCGCTAAATCTATAGATAAGGGTAAAGTAATATTCAGCATCCTAATGTTATTTTCTAATTGTATTTAATAGTTTAATTTTATTTAAGGTGAATCCAGCACTTTGGTACTCCTCCGGTCCTAATTATAAGACCCAATTGACTTATTTGAGGAGATTAAGGAAGTAAGTTAAGTTGGTTATTTATAATAAATAAGTGTTGTCATTCCTAAAATATCCTTACTAATTAAGTATATTGGCTAAAACTATCATTATTAGAAGGATTATCTTGAAAAAAATACATAAATATAAGAAATAAAATGGATTGGGGTCTTATAATTAGGACCAAATAAAAAGTCAAATGGGGTCTTATAATAAGGACCGGAGGAGTATTATTTTTCTGGTGTTTTCAGTACCTCAATCTTATTTATAGAGTATCCAATACTTTAAACTTTAAGATTTGAGTGTTAGATGTAACTAAAAGATAATATTGAGAGGTATTGAAAGAACCAGAAAAATAATATTATAGTACTAGATGTAACAGGCCATAAATAAAATTAAAGTGCTAGATGCTACGAGAAAATAACATAAGGATGTTAGATGCTACTTTTTTTTATATATACACACACAAATATAGCCCATGATATAATGTATCGAACATCTTCTACGTACTTAATTTGATTTCGAAGCAACCACGTTCAAATAATTCGAATCCCATGATCCACGTATGTAGGAGCACGTTAACACTCAACAATTTGCCTTTTGCTTTTGCTTTTGTATTTTTTTGCTAGAAATTTGCCTTTTCAAGATCCATTTATACTTAAAAGTTGTCAGCCATCTTAATAATCGACATGTACATACTCATGCATATGTAATGAATAGAAATGTTTCAATCTTCAACAGTTCTTGAGGTTGAAAATGTTCAATTATATTGTTCAATTGATTGATTTTTTTTTTCTTGGGGTTTAATGATCTAAAATGTTGAAATGACATTAATTAAACAAAATAAGAAAACGGTAGAAGACTGCTGGAACAAAAGGGGATCAGTTTCTTATTACTTTTTTAGTTTGCTAACGTAATCTTCTAACTCAAAGATTCGATAAGATATAATAATTTGTTGTAACATTTGACTTCATGTCCTCAAATTCCTCATTCTAATCACTTTTTAAATATCTGTTGCATGTTTATAGCGTCTTGAGTTTCAAATTTCTACTTTTACGTCATCTTATACAAGTTGTATAGTTGAATTTAACCTCATACATACATACAAAAATTAGATCGACCAAGTTTTCTGATAAATAGTCCCCGAAAAAGGTTTTCATACGGAATTTGGACTCATGATCTCATGAGCTATGACGAATTCTTATCAACTAGATCAATCTTTATTAACTTTTTTCTCATATTTCAACGCCCACCTAATCTGGAAATTTATCCACTCAACTATAAAATTACAAGTACAGCTCATTAATCTATACTAAAACTATTCAGTTCCTTAATGTGAGCAAAACTTTTAGAAGCTTCTTTACTTAAAAGACTAAAAGAGTATTTTGTTCAACAACTTAAGGTCTAATTACAAATACTCAAAAGAAGCAAGCAATTCATTCACTTGGTACAGAAACCTTTGTAACCCTCTAATTGATCCAGGAACGGCTCCGCGTAAAATGTAAGAGTTGTTAAATTGTGAGGGAGAATAACACAAAAGGACTTTCAGAATCCAAAAATGAAAAACAAAAACAAAAGAAAAATCAGGGAGAAATTAATCTCCGTTTGAAAATTTTATTAGCGAGAATGACTTGATATGTTTTTACATACAAAAAGTACTAGTACTCTGCAAAATTTTATGCACGTAACGTTCTAATAATTAAAATTTTCAAATAATAAGGACTTTTTTCCACGATTTTCTTAGAAAAAAAGATATTGAAGAACCAAGAATTCGTGAAATAACAAATAAAAGGCTAAAATTCAAAAAACAAAATTAATAACTTAGTTGTAAATTAAAAATCTCAGTTTTAAAAATTAAAACATTAATTATAAATTTATCACATAAGGATATTTTTGTCCATTTTCTTTTTCCCCCCAACTTACGGGCTTCTTTTGTCCCTTTTGTAGATTTGTGGACTTTTAACTTAATGTTAACTTTTGGTCCTATGATCCTTCAACGTCATTCTCCCAAATTTACTCACGTCTTTTCATCATCAAATTTTAGCATTACAACATGTGCTTTGATTATTATAATATGTGAATATCTTTACTTGCAATTCAAATTAAACAAATTGATTTTGTGCATAGTAAATCATAATTTCGACCCGAACTAAACAAAATTAAAGACCACCGATCTGACTATAATTAACTTTGCAGGGGGTACATTAATTCTTCAGTCTGTTCGGGTGGCTTCTGGTAATTAAATTAATATCAACCTCAAACTCTGATTGCACCTTAAGTAACTCATGATACTTCAAACATTATATTCTATAATTGAAGCACTCAATTAGGATAAGAATCAATTTCTTCTCTCGTCTTTTAAGTGAAATAAAACTGCGTTGAGAGCGAAGAAAGTATTAGGGTAACTTGGAAAAAAAAGAAGAGGTTTCATCACATCAAATGGAGTTGAGTTGAAGAACCATTTATGCCCCAAAAGGACAAAAAAAAAAAACTCATTTTGTATGCATATTCTCAAAATACTTACAAAAAAGAAGATGCTGAAATCACAATACCTCCTATTCTAGCTAGACGAGTTAAATAAGAGGTTTGCTTTGACCCTAAATATAAAATAACTATTCATTTGTCTCTCAATTTTTTTTTTTTTGCCTCAAAGTGTTACTATTGATTACACATATTATATAGATAGTTGTAATACACATAATTAAAAATGTTATTTTAGCAAAACCAAACATTTGTTAGAAATAATAAACTTAACAAATTTTCTTAGTATTCATAAATTCGTTATGTAGCTGTTGTATTAAGGTTACAGGTGATTATTTCGCTAAAACTATAGCTTCAGCGTCTGGTTAATTAAACTTGCAGGTAAAGGAAATATATTACAGAGGCATAACATGATAATTTGAGAGAAATTAAAGACTTGGTTTATTCGTCTAGATGAAGAAGTTACACACACACACACACACACACATATATATATACAGAGACACATTGGCACGAAATTATAATAAACTAACTTATTAAAGTAAGTTCACTTAAATAATTACCGTTGAAATTATCAAATGTTCTCTTTATTAATTTCTTTATATCAAATAAATATGTTCACGACATACTTGAAAATGTCAAAGCAAAAAGACTTTCTTCAGCTTCTCATGACATAATAATAGCATGAATGAGAGCACATATGGACTCTTTTAAAAACGGAGAGTGCCGTAATGTATAATCCATTTAGATACTAATTTAATTAATACACATGACCTTTTTTTTCTTGTAATCGTTTTTTTTAATAGAAATATGTAATATCGTAAGTATAATGACATATTTATAAGCAGATATGCTTACCTTATTGGGCTATTATTAATTTCCAATGCCCATGCATGTCATATGATAAGAGAACTTCAAACCGCTCATGTGATATTCAATTGCAATATGTAATAATTAAAATTTACTCCAGAAGAATATACTCTTATGATTCTATTTATAAGTCACTTCTAACTTGTTTTATACAGATCAAGAAAAATTTAAATTTTATTAACTCTTGTTTAAAATTTAACAACTTTTCAATTCTATCTCTATTTTATATATATATTATACTCCTTTGGTTCTATTTATAGGGCAGAGAGAAAAAAAATTTTAGTGTTATTTATAAGTCACTTTATCAAATTTTTCTCATGAATGTATCATATTATCCTTTATTTATATAGTTATTGTTCTTGAAAAGAGTATATACTCCTCCTGTCCTTATTATAAGACCTACTTTGACTTTTTATTTGGTCCTAATTATAAGACCCAATCCATTTTGTCTCTTATATTTATGCATTTTTTTCCAAGATAATCCTTCTAATAATGATAGTTTTAGCCAATATACTTAATTAGCAAGGATGTTTTAGGAATGACAACACTTATTTATTATAAATAACCAACTTAACTTACTTCCTTAATCTCCTCAAATAAGTCAATTGGGTCTTATAATTAGGACCGGAGGAGTATTAAATAAGGATAATGTTGAAAATTTGGTATATTGTAATGAAGAGTTAATACAGTTTAATGCTTTCTTTAGTCTGTGTAAAACATGTTAGAAGTGCCTTATAAATAGAACCAGAAGAGTATTATACAAGAACTAAGTCAACATAATATTAAATTAATGGTAAAATTGTATATTCATATGAAAATCTTCTCTCTCTGTCCTATAAATAGAACAAAAAATTTTCTTTTTCTCTCGGCCATATAAATAAGCCAAGAGAAGTACCTATTAGTTAAATTATAAATTAATTGAATGCATGTCGATCGAGGACTAAAAGAAAAAAATAGTTAAATATGAAAATTGGCAAAGCATAGACTTTATTTGAACAACGAAAGTCGTTAATAAACCAATACATCGGTCTTCTCAAAGGAGCACATTCACTCCCAACATGGTGGCTCTTCAGGACAACAATGAAAAGAAAGGAAAGGGCAATATTACACTCAATAAATAGTCTCTCTCTCTCTCTCTCTATATATATATATATGATTAATAATAAACTACTCATATATATAGAGATATAGATAAGATTAACAAACTACTTATATATATGATTAATTAATTAATGTAAATTAATTAGGAAGCAAGCAGTTCTTAAGAGTGGGTTTGGTATGAGAAAAAGTCCCGTGAGCATTGTGGCAAAAGGCAGTGGCTTTCTGTCCAGCAACAGCAGAAGACAGATAGACTCTGTCAAAGACGAGGTTGGAGCATCCTATGTTCTGGTCGCAGTTCAGCTTGATGGCTTCCTTCGTCAATGATGTTCCCACTATCCCTCTGTACGTAACATCGCTCACTCTTACCGCCTTCGTCTTCATTCATTCAGTCATCACCCAAAAACAAAACATTATTATTCATCAATTCATAATCTCACACACACACAAATGCAGACATTAATTAATAATCATACTTTTCTAAGTTCTTAATTAGTTACCTCGTTCTTGCAATCAGTCCTATGTGGGCAATAAAACTGGTCGATGATAATGGGGTTATTGGCACGAACAAATCTGATCCCCTCGAATTTAATCCTCCTTGCATATCCAACTCCACCCTATAAAATTAATAGAAGCCTGTTAACAATTCATCAACAGTATATATTCATTTCATACAAAATGGTCGGACTTAGTAACTCCTTACTGTATTACTAATTTACCTAGATTAACAAAATTAGTTAAATTAGTTATTTGTAAAATTATGGACTAGTTTCTTTGAAATACCCTTTGAATCATTTGTATTGCAAATGGAAACCCCCTTTAGATATTTGCATATAAATTTATGAGATAAAATGGATTGAAAAGATCTCATATTTAGGATCAAAACAAACTTCTCAACAAACTCTTATATTTACTAGCCGGAAGCATCAGATTACATCACAACTGCCATATATGGAATGATAAAGTTGCCTGATTATTGATTAATTATTTGTAACTAATTACCTGCCATGTCTTGATTCTTACTCCGGTTAAAGTCTCTGTTATGGTACAATTCCTTACAGTTACATCCTCCACAATGTCCCTGTCTCCACCTGTTCCCAAGGATCCGATGCTGCAGAAATATCATGTGCTTCAGTTCTCTTCATTACAAAGAAATTGTATGCCTATCTTCCTAATATATTGTTTCCGCATCCATTCCCTCCATATAATTTAACAAAATCCAAGGTTTCCACCTTCTAATAATGAGAAGTTAACCACTCTAGGAAAGTGCATACAATTATCCAGCTTAATTACTTTAACTTTTGAGGCAATATACTAATAACAGATTTAACTAACTAACCTTATACCGTGGCCTGGACCGCAAGTTATGCCTGATATATGCACACGGGAGGAACCCCCACTTATTGCAATGCAGTCATCACCTGAAATAACCAATTAAGGCCAATGCAGAATCAGTACCTTTAACTGTGAGAAATTTTAAGCTTAGAACTAGCTATAGAACAAAACAAAAACTATGGCAGAAAATGGAAGAGTATATATGTATATATGTATTTACAGAATCTGCAAAGATGTAATTAATTATATTAACCTGTGCCAATGAAAGAATCAAGAACTTGGATGCTCTTGCAGCCAGAAATATCAATGCCGTCTGTGTTAGGGCTATCTCCAGGAGCTATCATACGGATGTTAGATATTTTGCCATACTTGCAGCTTGTGAGGGTTATGTGACTTCTTGCTGGATTCACATGTGTTATTCCTTTCAGTGCGAACCGATTGCATCTGTACAGTGTCAATGCCTATACACCACAAGATTCAACTCTCTCATTTAATTACTTCTTTCATTAACTAATAAATAATTATACTCACTTTCAGATCTGAATCTCTCTAACATATTCTTCCTTGCAAATTCAAACACCTCTACTCAATTAGACATACAGCACTCAGTTTATTGTTTGACTAATTGGCTGTAATATTGTTATGTCCTAAACGTGTCATATATATATATATATATATATATATATATCTCTTAGTTCTGACATTAGTATAGATTAAGAAATGTTCTTTTTCTGAGTTGATCGAATGAACAGTAGTAGTATTAGAGTAACTTGAGCTGTGATCAAAATTCAATTAAAATTCAGATGACTTCTTCTTCTTCTTCTTCATGAACAAAGTATGGGAAAGTTTATACGTTTACGTACGGTTGGTGGACGGCATGACGTGCCCTGATCAAACACGAAATGATTCATCAGAAAATGATGGGAGAACAAGAGAGATCAAATTCGTGAGCAAATTAAAGTGCTGTGTGTATGGTGGGTGTACTTACGGGAACTGCTTTTCCAAGGCAAGGGTTATCCCACCAGATAGAACCTCGTCCATCGATTGTGCCTTTTCCACTTATGATCAGACCTTCTACGTAGTTGAAGCCAAGCCATGTGTTTAATTGGGATCCACTGTATCCTCCTTTTGTTTTTGGTGCCACTATCTTCCCTGAAAGCTGTCCTCATTCCAACGTACACCGCATATCAGTACTCCCTCGTTATTTTCATCTATCTCTTTTCTGGTAATTTATAATTAAATACAGGTCTATACAATGAAAGTTGTTAATTAAGAGGCTCTAGATTCATTAAGAGATTACATTTTAAGGGAGATGAAGTTAAAAATTATATATATATAGCCACACACACACACACACACACACACACCTGAATGTATATGTACTGAGATTTGCAAGGACCCTTGAAAATAACTGGTTTGAGTAAGAAGGTTCTTGCTGGTACGATGAGACGTGAAATCTGCGAGTTACTCTGGCAGACGTCTTTCCAAGCCTTCACAAATGCCTGTGTTTGTATTCAATGATGAAACACTTTAATTTGGTAGAAATCAATTAGGAAACAATTAAAACAAAAGCTAGACAGCGATATACTCATATACATTGTGTCTGTTTTGGAAACATGATGTTAATTTTCAGAATATAAAGACTAGCTGGAATTAGAATTAATTACTGGGGCATCATCTGTAGAACCATCTCCAACTGCTCCATATTTCATCACATTGAAATTACTTATAATTAGATCGCCGTTCGATCCAGGCGTAGCCACACTTAGAATCAAGATCACCACACTAATAAACAATAATCTCTCCTGCATGCATGCATAAAGGAAAAAAAATCTCATTATATATATATATTCTAATTCATCAAGAACAAATAGTAATTAAGATGAATGTACCATATAAACAGCCTAGTTAAGCATTGTATATAGAAAAACTCAAGAAGACAAGAAGAAGAAGAAGAGACCCTGACCATCTTAGAAGACACTGTAGATATTTCGTTCGAGCCACTGGACTTCACAATGTGATGGCACCCTCTAGAACTGCACATATAATATATAACTCGCACCAAGCGAATTATATATATATAATATTGTAAATATTTGTTTAGAATGTTATTAAAAGGAGATATATATGAATTAAGTGGAAGGTTGCGGAAAGGTTAAGGTGAATGCAGGTGTGGGTGTACGTAAACACATGGGCATAAGGAAACAGAAGGCTTCGTGTTCGCTGAGAGCCACATGAAACATGTACAAATCCCAAGGTCGTCCAACTTGTACGTACCTTAATTTAGTTGCTTCTTCCTTCACTTACACTCAATGATAAGCTTACCTTAATATAAGTCCCATGATCCAACGTACGTAATGAACATCTTGTCCGTACTTATTTGACTTCAAAGCAAGCAAACCACGCGTTTCTTCGAATCTCATGATCCATTATGTATATATATAGGAGCAACTTAACACTAAAGAATTGCCTTTAATTTTTCTTGTTCAAGATCCATTTCTACATATATCCTTCCTCTAGCTAGCTAGTCGTCAATCATCGTAATGCTTAATATATATAGTCATCACACACAAAAAGATGTGTATTTCTGTATATAATGGTTTCATTAATGTTCGATTGTTCAATTGAGAGTCATTTTTGTGTATCATGCAGTATAATCTAAATGTTGCAATTATATATTAGAAATTAAAAAAGAAAAAGAGGTGGAAAAATGGAACAAGGTTCCAAACGTAATTTCTAATTAGCTCTAAGATTCTACAAGATATAATGAATTATTTTACTAACATCTGTTGACTTCCAAAGTGCTCATTTTTAAACATTTCTCAATATTTTTTTTTCTATTGTGTCTTTCCGTTTCAAAATGTCCACTTTTACGCATCATAGGTGATATATGCTCCCTGATTTCAAAATGTCTACCACTTCGGAATTTTTTGATTTTTTTTAAAAATATTTGTTGCTTTGAAATTTCAATTTAGCATTTATTAGTTTTTATTTCACATTTTTATTTATTTCTTTGAATTTAACGGAGAAATAGAGTATATAAGATTGTACTGCTTTATGAATTGTAGTGAGAGTAACAATAATATTATATTAAAACACTATTAAATATTACTATAATTTAAGTTATTAAATTATTTTTTTATCTGAGGAACAATTTGAAATAGAGAGTATTTAGATATGTGTGTGCATATTTGTAATTACATGTCACTAGAAAAATTGGACTACTTTAATTTAATCAATACTTTAGTTCCCCTAACTACGTACTTAGCTGTTCAACTTGAATTATAAGAAAGCCCTACGAATCCAGCTCAATATATGCAACTTGGGCTATTTAAAATATTCAGTTCCTTAATTCGAACACTACATACATTTTGCAGGTTTCAATATTAATTCTCCGTTTTGTACTAATATTATATCTATGTAAAACTAAAGAGTGGACTTGATTTTAATCCAACATTAAAAAACTGGGGACTTCAAAAAGCAATTTTTTTACAGCAACAATATTTTGTTTAAACAAATTAAAGACTCAGCAATATGCAAGCAATTGGCTCGATTGGTATAGAACCTCTGTAACCATCTAAGTAATCCAGGAACTCAGTTTAACTCTGTAGAAAATGTAAGAGATGTTAAATTGGGTATAGAACCTCTGTAACCATCTCAAAGTCTTTTCTGCATTTAATTTAATCTTTAAGAGATGTGTTTTGAAGTATTACAAGTGGTTACTTGGTACTAAACAAGAGGTTGGGGCTTTTCTTTTTATTTTGGGAGGGGGGGAGTATATGTATATACCTTCACTCGGAGTTCTAAATACACTGCCTTACCTTGTGTATTAATTAATATGGTCCTTAATTTAAGATCTAGTTGAGAGTTAGATTTAATCTTAGAGTTAGATTTAATCTTAAATATAAGATATCTATTTACTTTATCTCCTAAATTTATATTCCCTCTGTTTCTTATTATAAGAAACAACTACTAAAATCATGCAATTCAAAATGTTAGTTAAATTAAATTGAAAATGATAACATTTTTTTAATTATATTCTTATTTGTAAAAGAGTATGAGAGACATAATGAGTAAAATTTTATTAGAGAGAGATAATTATTATTTATTTAATGGGGTAAAAATGAAAAAAAAAACCAGTTTAAAAATTCATACGAGAATGATTTATTTATTATATTTAAGGGCATCATTATGAGATAGATTGTTTTTTATAAAAGGACGGAGAGAGTACTGTTTTTCTCAAAATATTCTTATTGATTAATTGTAAAAAATTTTGAGCAAGAGATAATAACAATACACATGATTAAATAAGGTAGTTTGAAGAAGTCAACACACATTTATTATAAATAAATAACAAATTTAACTGATTTTCTTAAAATTCCCAGATTAGTTATCTGTGGAGGTAGTTTTAATAATCATAAATAAGATATACTATTTCCGGTCATTTATATAGGAGCTAATTAATTAATTTAGGTAGATTAAGAAAATTAGTTAAGTTAGTTATTTTAATCAATATGTATTGTTTTTCCTAAAATATTTTTCCTAATCATGCATATTAGCTAAAGTTATCATTTGATGAAACATTTTATTATGTGCAACTACTACAAAGAATGTTTTGAGAAAAATAAATAAATATGAGAGACAAAATGGATTAAAATATTATATTAAAGACCAAATTAAATACTAAACTAATTTTTATATTAAGGAATGGAGACACTGTACCGTTAAGTTAGATCCGAAGTAAGCGAATACCATCGATCTAGTTACTGTAAATGGAAGTGTCAGTCTGTTCAGGCAGCTTCTTATAATTAATATCAACCTCAAATCAATCCTCTCATTCGTCTCTGTCTAAAAGACATGAAACAAAAGGAATAGTTTTGCATCAGTTTATGATACGAAGGTGACGTGTCATGTGGTGAACGAATGGCAGATTGAAGCATCACACACTCTCTGATTGGTTGGCAAATTATGCTGAAGTGTTGATAAATGTTATTGTTAATACTACCTCCTGGTCTTAATATAAAAACTAATTAACTAATTTAAGTAGATTAAGAAAATTAGTTATGTTAGTTATTTGTAATAAGTAGATGTTGTTTTTTCAAAAATATTTTTACTAATCAAGTATATTAATTAAAACTATTATTATTATAAGGACTACCTTAAAAATAAATAAATAAATATGAGAGATAAAGTGAATTGAGATATTATATTTAATATCAAAATAAGAATTAGATGAGCTCTTATATTAAGAATCAAAGGTAGTACCTTCATTTACAATGGTTGGTCAAACTTTGATAAATAATAACTCATCATTATCCTCATTGCAGCCCTTAAGACTTCTGATTAACACAGATTTAGTGTGCTTATAATAAGGTTACGTACTTCAGTCCAAGTAAGCTGAGTTTGTATATAAGTACGTGACACGCTTGTTCCTTCTTATGCATGGTCTTTTTCTTTCTGATAGACGCATATAGATCAGATTTCACTGTAAGCCAGCCTTAAATATATGTAATTAACACAGAGCTTGTTCCTCTAAAGTTGAAGCATACATAATAATAATCATGTTGCGTTAAAACTTGAGAGTTCCACTAAGCAGTTGCAGAGGAAGGTGAAGAACTCTGACATAAATTAAAGCCATACCAAGCTTGATTGGGAATAAAAGTATTGAAATAAAAAGTGACAGATTTAGAGTGAGCGCCAGATATTGTTACTTTGCGTGGCTTCCAACCATCACTACCACTCCTGTACAAGTACAGATAGCATATCTGGGAGGTACATGGCCCTGTAATCCCAATCCAATCTGAAGTACAACGTGAGAATGTTCCCGAAAAAGGGTCATCCAATCTCGGAGCATAAACCTTATCATCACCAAACGCAGCAGTAATTATTTTGAGTCATACATGATGAGATAGATTCAGTTTAAGAAGAAGAAGAAGAAGAAACTAATTAACCTGATGGCCATATTTGTCACCGAAAGCAAGACTGATGTGATCCCTTGTGTGTCTCGGTGAATAACAGCTTGTAGCAATGAGTGCTGTGTAGGAACAATTTCCATTGAAATCCTGAAAAGTTAATTAAATAATGCTTGATTAGCTGAAATATATGAGTTCCCTTTTGGTTATATGCTGCTGCAGATTCATAAAGGAGTTACCTTTTGCTGGGTTTCATTGAGATTGAGGAACTCAGGAGGAACTCGTTGATGCTGAGAGGTTAGTGTCTCTGCTTGTGACAAGGCAAAGACGATGAAGAATGTGAGAATTGGAATCAAAACTTTCATTGTATCTTCAATAAGCTCCAGTTACAGAGTGCAGAGAGATAAGAGAGTGATGTCGTTGTAGAGCTGTGTGCAGTAATTTTTATACTTCTTTCATGGAAAAGTTTCGAAAATAGCTGAACTTGATGGGGCTAAATAAATAAATAACAAAAACAAATATGCATTATTCATGCATTTACCAGAAAATATTATTTTATTTCCCCTCGCTTGCCTCATGGCAGGGCCTTTCTTTTCCTCTGTTACTGGTCAATTTTGTTTGCAATAAATGTCAAGGGAAAACGACAACTAATTAATAATACACACACATAAACTACAATAATAATAAGTTTTAGAAGTATAACTAATGAATCCTGCTTCTCTTCAGATCAAAATGTAGAAACCAGGATATGTATGTGATGAAGCAAGACGTGAAGAACAAATTGGCATGGAATAATGCAGAAGAGGCAAAAGTGTATATGATCCCATGGGGTTGGTGAGAGACAAAAGAAAACTAAGGATTTTAGCTTGAACATGATGTTTACATAAGGATTAAGGCTTGGAATTAGTGAAATTGAAGGTTGTCTGGAATTTTTGGTGACAGAGATATCACCTCACCTTCCATATGATTTCATAAAAACAATAGCGAATTCTTCCATACTTTATATTCTGTTTTAAGTTTCTATTCTTCATCTTCTTACAAGCCATATAACCTGTAGCTTTTGAATCCATTATCCTTCTTTTATTCCTGTTCATTTAAGGCTAGCTTTTCTTACCACTTCACTTTACGCATCAACCACTGAGATAAACTTGTTTCTAAAGTTTTGTACTCCTGTCATTGGTGAAGTACAAGTTTCATCATACTAATCGTTTCCCCACAACAAAAATTGCCCTGCATATACTGACCTGACTGAGGCTGAGGTGAACAATTTTCTAAAACCAAAGGATTAAGATTGCAGTGAACCAAAAGAGAAAACTATTAGAGACATTTGTTTCAAGTGAGTTTCCTGATTTTCCATTGTGAATGACTCTATCACCTGCTATGTTCCTACCAAGCTGATTCAGGAACGCCACACAACGCAATCATATTAGTTGTGAATTCTAGCTCAGTAGGTTAATGCAAAGCCCCCCATCAGAAAGACCACTGTGGAAAAACTTTCTTTGCCAACTAAGAATCTGAAAGCCATTCTGTTAGAGCTGTTAGTTTTCTGGTATTTCTGTTATGCCAGTTCAGTGATATAGCGATGGGGAGGGTTCCTTCAAGTTTGCGTCTCACTTTCATCACTTAGCAGGCTCCTTATCAGCCACCTTTCTTCATTCATCTTCATTTTCACATACCAATCTTCATTAAATTCCTACATTTTCCTTCCCTTACAAGGATCTCAATATCAGTTTGTGGCTGCTATTTATCTATGGAGGTTTCTCAAATTATTTAGACAGTCTTTCAGAATCCAACTGTCTAACCAACACAACCATCATTCAGATTAAACCATTAAGTCTCAAACAAACCTCACCTAACCTAACACATCATTCTTCAAATTATAAACTTGATGGATGGATTGGGATCCAATATGAATATGGACATTTAATCATTACTGATCATCCTTGTAAGGCTACCTTATAGAAGTTACTCATCAACTTCACTAGCTAGTGTTTTAGAAAGGTACATGAAAAAACTTACTTTTTTCACATAAAACTGAAATCCCTTGCTCAAGTTAAACATCTTCATAAATACCTGAGCTGAATAATTAATGAAATTCAATGTCTTGGGCCATATATCTTCTACCTTTTCTTCAGTTATTCTTTAAGTGCAGGTTTATATATTCATATTGGAAAGGTAAAGGCAAGAAGACTGCAACAAATACATTATATGATACCCCACTTTATATCTGAAACGAAACACAGCTATCATTTCGGTATGGATTAATGAACTTAGATAAAAACTAAACGTCTACTACATGAAGCTAGATGCTAGCTGAACATGGCTCTCTTGTCAATTCCAACAAGGACAATGCTTAACAGAAACTCTAGAAGGCTGAGTCATGAGAGTTATAAAGATTGTACGTATTATATATAAACCCTAAGATCATCGATCATATCCACGAAATCTTGTAATAATAAATTAAAGCCAACTATATTGTCCCCCTCGTCGACCTTATCATATGGAAAACAGCTCACAGAGAATGAGACAAATCAAAGAGGAGTATAGTCCCCACTATAGAAGCCACAATTTAATCTTCCATGTTCTTCTTATTTATATATAGGCACCAATGCCTAACCCTAAACAACTTATATCTGTTTTATCTCTCTCTCTCTCTCTCTACCACATGGGGTTTCCCTGTTACTCCTAAAAACCTTTTTCATTAATTCCCTATTGAATGATAGTTATAGCAAACAGATGGCTTGCTTTTTCGTTTTTTCTTTTTCTGAATTTAGGGTCCCATAAATTCATTTGTATGACTGCCTCAAATTATGCTGTGTTATGTCCACCAATAACTATCCCAGCAACACTCATAATATACCTCTGAGTTACATATATATTAATGAATTCGGGTGTATACTATGAATGTCGATTATGATTTGATGATTATCAAATGTCCAGATAATTTATTTATGGCTACTTTTAAATAATGGTTATGATATTATAATTAGAATTTTCGGCATGCCTATTTAAATTGAGGTTTTCTGCACAAGCATACACATGTTTTAATTTTTCAAATCTAATTAGGATAATTTATTTTTTTATTTTTGAAAAATTTTGTGATTTTTTAAATATCAATTTTGTTTAAAAAATGAAATGAATTTAAATTTAAAATTTAGTTAAGTGGGGTTTACTCTTTATCTTGAAATAGACTAATCTTTATTGTCATCACTATAGGATATTCTTAGTCACACCAAAAAATTAATACTACTTTGGTTCTTAATATAAGAGTTCGTTTGACTTTTATTTTAGTTTTAAATATAAGACCGCAATCTATTTTGTCTCTTATATTTATCAATTTTTTTTCAAAATAGTATATGTAATAATGGTAGTTGTAGACTTGATTAGCAAGAATATTTTAGGGAAGATAATATATATTTGTTACAAATAACTAATTTAACTAATTTTTTAATCTACTCAAATTAGTTAATTAGCTCTTGTATTAAGGATTAGAGATAGTATTTTGTTAGAAGATATTCCAATATGATCAAGGCCAATTCACTCCAATCCAAATCATATTGATTTCGCCAACGACTTTTGGATCTAGTGGCACTGATCTCTTCTTTGGGAAGAAGATCACAGGTCCAAGCCTATGTTCTGCATGTGGATGTGTTTATTATGTGTTAAAATATTTGTTTATGCTTTTCACTTAACCCCTAAAAATTGTTCTTAATTTTTTTAATCAAATATGTTGAAAATGCCAAAGACTGGTCCTCAAAACATCAGTTTTATTTGCCGACAGGAATTTTCAAAATGGTCAATATATCTGTGGCCAAGAGTTTTCAACGTAGCTTTCATCAAACCTCATTACATCATGCATCAACAGATTTAGTCTGTCACAAAAAATAGAGTCATAGTCAGTCAATTAAATCTCAATATCTGTGCTTTGCTTTTTTGTTATTATTCAACAAAGAAGATTGTGCTCCTTTTTCTTTATCAAATTAACCAGGTTTCATTCTCTGACTTAATTAATTCTCTCATATGGCTTCAAGTGTTTTATGCTTCATCATATATGCATATCCTCAGATCTCTTCTTCTTTTTGTTTTTTTGTTTTTTGCCCCTGCGTGTTGCTGGTTTTCAGTCATTTTCTTTCTTCTTCTTTTTCTGGTACCATACACACAAACATACGTACGTAATTGATGTCTGGCCACACTTTTATAGGCTTATGATAAAATACAAGTCATTATCTGCGTTTTCCCAATGATTATGTCGTTTTCCATTTAGGCAAGGCTTTGAGAGAGAGAGAGAGAGGAATAATATACATATGCACAATTACACTTCAAGAAACTGCGCCAAGGATGATTAGTATATAGTTATACAGTAATGGATATTTACATATATATATATATATATTCATGGATTTAGTTTAGGACGAACCGCGTGGTTATGAAGGCCCTGATGTATAACAGATATTTTTCATAATTTTATGATGAGCTGGTTAATTAGATATATCCAAACTGGCCCCAAAAATAAAAAAATAGATATCCAAACAGGAAACCTCATATAATTTCTCATTTAATTTATGGACACCTATAGGTTCTAAGGACTGAATATAATCACAGAAATTAACAAGTGAACGGGCATGGACTTCTTGTTATTTTTTACATTAAAACTTATCATTATATATATATATATATATATATGTATGTATAATGCTCATTTGTTGTAAAACTTTGATTACATTCCTTTTTTGAAACCTTACTTATCATGCCAAATGTCTTTGTGCTTTATAGTTACCTTTTTTACAGTATAATTTTGTGAACATATAATATCAATATTTATATTAGTACATCAATATCATCCATCTAATAAAAAATGCATACATACAAAGTCACATATTCATAAATTGTAAATAGTATGAGTCAAATTTTATACTATACTACTGCCTCCTATTCTTAATATAAGAATTAGTTTGACATTTAGTTGGTCTTAAATATAAGACCTTAATCTATTTTATCTATGATATTTATTTATTTTAATTATCCTCAAATAATCCTTGTAGTAATTGCATATGTTAAGGAGTTATTGTTAATGGTTAATTCAAACACGCATGATTAATAAGGATACATTAGAGAAAAGACATCTATTTAGTACAAATAACTAATTTAACTAATTTCTTTAATCTCCTAAACTGGTAACTAGGTCTTATATTATACTTGATCACCTAATGAGATCTCTCAATGAAGATGAATGACACTTAAGTCTCCAAAAGATGAATTTATTGACATTAGATCTTGAAAATTTGCGCTGAAAGACAAGTTACGAATATTATTTGCAATTCCTGTTTCATCAAAAAAATATGGTACCTTGCTGTTATCAGATTAAACTTTTATAATTTAATTATCATGCCACCCCCCACAAAAAAAAAAGAGAAACTTCCTATTATTAAATCAAAATAATTTAACTTTTGGGACCTTACTATTATTCATATTTAAAAAAAAAAAAACCTCTAATGATGATCAAGTACTTAATAAATATTGATCTAGTTATCTTTTATTTTTTTAAAAAATTTAATATATTTAACTTGTACGACTCTTGTTTTGTAAGGTTTCTCTGCTTCTATCTTAATACATAATTTAGGATTCATCATCTTACATTTCTGCTTACAACATGCTCACACAACGAAAACTCTCTTTATCCATTGGTTTTCCTTTTTTTTCATTCTCCCATTCTTTTAATAATTGATGCCAATGAATAATGTTTAGTGATTAAGTCATAAAAATCACCGTTTCAAACCTCTCCTCTTCTTTCCTCCTCTTTCTTTTTCTAATCTTTAGATTAATATTTCAATGGTTGAGATTTAAACCCTTTTAAAACTATTATAAAAATAAATGAATAAATAAATAATAAATTACATACTATATTAAAATTTAATTCTAATGGTTTGCAAATGCATTAAATATTTTGAAAAAAATTTTATAAATAGTTTATAAAAATTAAAATTTAAACTGTTCAAATATTTTAATTCAATAGTTAGAAAAAGAAGATGACTAAAAAGGACGAGAAGTGAAGAAGATAGGCTCTAAACCGAAAAAACACTACGATATGGAGACATATCAAGAATTTAAGTGTTTATAAAGGCATATCATTTTTTGCCAACGTTTATGAAGACATATCATGCTTTCTAGCTTAGAATATAAATCATATTCATAAATTAGTTCAAATAATATTTTCATTTTTTTTATTCTTTACAGAAGATAATTAACTATATATAGAGTAAATTACATCTTTTTCCCTGAAATAATCATTAAATTAAAGTTGATAATTCTTTTATTTTAAAGGTTATACTATACTCTAATTTACATCACTTTAATACATGTTAATAATTTTTTCTCAATTTATTGATAAAAACGTTAAATATAAACGTAGTCATAGTCATCTAAGGCATTCAAACATGTGAGATATATTCATTTCACACTAACATTAAATCTTGATACAACCAAATTTTCCATTCTTCAACTAACAGAAACATACAAAAGAAAAGGACACTACACTTGCAAAGTTACGTGATAATAACCTTAAATATTTGCCATCAAATTAATTTTTCTAAAATAAAAACAACAATAATAAAAACGGAAGAGAAGCATTTGGTTATATGAATATGAAAGCACGAGCTTCCGAGTCCTATATAAATGAAAAGGTTTAATTATTCGAAGCCCCACATTGACATTGACGATCGATGAAAGAAACAGAGCTTTCAATTCCTATTAAGGAGTTCTTCTATCATCTGCAACGCCATCTTCTGTTCCTCGTCCAGCTCACTGTTTTCTTCTTCTGGTTTCACCTTCTCTTCCTCCTCCGTCTCCGGCGCCGGCGACTCCCTCGTCATCTCTGAGCCTTCAAGTTTCTTCCTTTCCAGTTCCACCATCATGACCCAGTTGGAGTCAGAGCGAGGCCCTGCTCGCTTCTGCCACACTCCTATGTGGCAGTTCTCTGTGTCCAGCCTCAGGCAAGTAAGAGATGGCGATGGGGATTTACAGCACTTCCGAAGCTTTGCACTGAGAGCTTCAGAAAAAGATGAGGAGGAGGACGAAGAAGATGAAGAATGGTGATTTTGATTGTTATTGTTGTTATTGGCGGCCACTGGGAAGTTTGTTTTGGCGTTTCTACCGCTCATCAAAATGGCTGCTTCATCGTATGCTCGTGCGGCTTCTTCTGCAGTATCAAACGTCCCTAGCCACACCCTTCTTTTCCTGAATTCACAAACCACATCAGATTTAAGGAATTATTTCTATGAAATTCGTTAAAAAAGCACAAACATGACGTGTGAATTAGAATCTTTTTAATACCCAATAACATAAAAAACTTATGAGTTTTTGACAGCGACTGAAAAAAAATGAATCAATGATGAACAGGGGATCTTGCAGGGGCCAGAAATGTCCAGGCAATTAAAGAAAAAACAGAGTAATCGCTACTTTTTCCTTTCTGATGAATTTTCTGGGGAAAAGACAATGAAAGTACGTAAGGCATAGAATTTTGAACATATGACATCACGTCAAGGCAATATATATCCGAAAATGAAACGATCTTATATGTTAAGGAATGAAGAACTGGGGAATGAATACACATGAATTCACAGAGCCAGAAGAAAAACAGAGCAGTACAGTACATTTTCCCTTATGAGTATTCTGAGGAAGGAAAACAGAGAAATGGAAAAGAGCAACATCAAGAGAGAGAGAATAGGAAGAATGAAAATAGGTGGGAAGAAAAAGTGCAGAAGAACAGAGGGATGGATGATACTGGGGAGAAATGGATGTATAGTTTGGTGAGAAGAGAATATACAATAAAGGATGGCGAATCTCAGAAACCCATGAGCCCCAATGACGCTGTCTGACACCTCTGAACTTCTTTGATTGCACCATCTCTGTCAGAAACTGACTTCCCCTGAAAGAATAGGAGGGAGAGGGAAGGAGGGAGACGACGGTGAGAAAATGTGAGAGAGAGAGAGATGAAATGAGAAAGTCATGAAAAGTTACAAGAATGGGGTTGTTATTATAAAGCAGCTTTGGGGCTGGTTGGACTGGAGGCTACTTGTGATTTTTGGTGGAGGAGTCCTAAAGTGTAAACAAAGTGGTCCCGCTTTACTATAATCGTTGTAACAATAATATTGTGATCTTTGAGGTGTCTTTAACTATAATAGCTTTTGTATTAGACTTTTACTGTGGAAGTTTTTAGTTTTGTTCAACTTCCATTATATTCTAAGAAGTTCATCTTTGTTTTCCTTCTTTTTGCATTTCTTACAGTGTGTAATAATTTTTTCTCCAACTTTACGCTAGGTAATAACATATGAGAAAACATATTTAGTTTTATAACATGGTGATATACATATGTTGTTAGTATTATGAATTTGGAAGTTTAGAGAGTCGCCCAATGACTTTGTGTTTGTGAAAGATACTCTAATGTGTTGTTTGAATGAGGTGATGACAAAATGGGAGGAAAAATAAATGAAACAATATCATTGTAATATATGTCTTGAAAACTTATTTATAATTAAGAGGACATTTAGATTAGCTTTTTAGAAGTGATTTTATAATGTCCAAGATAAGTAGATGAGAAAATTTTTATCCCAACTTCTGTGAAATCACTTTTTTTTTTAATTGATTTTAGGAGGTATTCAAACTCCCCTTTAAAATTGTGAAAGATCGCAATTCCCTGTATTACTCGTGATTTGAAACTTTTAATAAATAAAAAGAAAGAACAAAATTTCAGAAAATTATTTATATTTATTATGTCAAATTCTTTAATTTTACTTTTTATTTTTATATTGTTTGTAGTTGAAGTGCATATGTGCATTTGTAAATTCACTTATGAACACCTATACATTTTTGTATCACCTCCTATAATATCGTAAATCAAGATTTGTAAATTTTCATAGGATACTTGTAATATGTTCACTATTAATTAGTTGTTAAATTATGTATGTGCAATTATAAATTTACTTATAAAATAGGTTTAAGGTACACCCAGCACCCCCAAGTATTTTGCCAGGTGCACCCAGTGGCCTAAAGTAATTTATGGTGCAATTTTGCCCTCAAAGTAATTAAAATGGTGCAATGGTATCCCATGCTAACAGATCTGTTAGTTTGACCGTTAAATTGACGAGTCAGCACAAGTTTGACCAGAAAATCTAACGTGGCATGTCTAATAAGCAGGTGATGTGGAATTTTTTCGGGGTTAAGGTGCATCCAGCACCCCCAAGTATTTTTCAGGTGCACCCAGTGGTCTAAAGTAATTTATGGTGCAATTTTGCCCTCAAAGTAATTAAAATGGTGCACCGCTATCCCATGCTAACAGATCTGTTACTTTGACTGTAAAATTGATGAGTCAGCACAAGTTTGACTAAAATAATCTGACCTAGCATGTCTAATAAGCAGGTGACATGGCTTTTCTTGTTAATTCCATTGTTTTGTCTGAATATTACTCCTCTGGTCTTATTTATAAGGCACTTCCAGCATGTTTCAAACAGACCATGGAAAACCCTAAATTTCATTAACTCTCATTTAAATTTTAATAACTTTCCAACTTTATCCCTATTTAATATACATTATACCTCACATAAACAAAGTCAATACAATAATAAATGAGGGGTAAATTTGTACATCCATACAAAAAATTTCTCTCAGTGCCTTATAAATAGGACCAAAAAATATCTTTTCTCTCTACCCTATAAATAGGACTAGAGGAGTATCTCTGAAAAAATTTCTTACTCTGAAAAAAATTCCAAGAGCCGAAGAGAGCATTTACTGAACAGAGAAAACAAAGCAGTGGCAGACGAAAAAAATTCCACATCACCTGCTTATTAGACATGCTAGGTCAGATTATTTTGGTCAAACTTGTGCTGACTCATCAATTTCACAGTCAAAGTAAGAGATCTGTTAGCATAGGATACCGGTGCACCATTTTAATTACTTTGAGGGCAAAATTGCACCATAAATTACTTTAAGCCACTGGGTACACCTGAAAAAATACTTGGGGGTGCTAGATGCACCTTAACCCCAAAAAATTCCACATCACCTGCTTATTAGACATGCCACATCAGATTTTCTGGTCAAACTTGTGCTGACTCATCAATTTAACGGTCAAACTAACAGATCTGTTAGCATGGGATACCGGTGCACCATTTTAATTATTTTGAGGGCAAAATTGCACCATAAATTACTTTAGGCCACTGGGTGCACCTGACAAATACTTGGGGGTGTTGGGTGCACCTTAACCCTTATAAAATATGAACACCTAGTATTTTATTATTGTTAGCTGTTAAAATGCACATGTATCACCTATGAACTTGACCTAATAATAAATATAACTAACTTGACTTGAGTTTTTATCTTTAAAAAATGAAACAATAACCCACTGAAGAGAATCCAAAACCAATCAGGCCTCCAAAATCCACAAGGCAAACAAAAATTGAAAAAAAAAAAACAAGAAAAAGATGAATGATTGAAGTAGAAGGTTGAAGTGATAAAAGAGAAAAGAAGAAGGAATTATTGGTTGAGCATTTGGTTGGGCAGTTTTATTTGGCAGTAAGTGATGTATTGTATTACGCAAGGAGGAAGTGCTTTAGATCCCTTACCCGAAAGTCTGTTTGATTCATATACCAAACTTACATTTCTCAATCTAATCTCACAACCACAAAATATTCTCTTTCTTTTTATCTATATTATTATATGCCACATCCATCCAATAACATAATGTTAAGTTCCTAGTTATTTTTGTCTTCTTTTGCTATTTTTCTATTTTTTTTTTTAATGTTAGATTCTCTGCACTTGATGAAAAAGTGTGACAATGATATATAATTTCAACTTGCATACGTCTTTCCTATTGTACACAATATTATTCACTTATATGGGGATTCAATTTGAAATTTGTGTCCATTGCAAAACTGCTAATATTGATCAAAGTTGTTGATTGGAGGTATAAAACATCTTCAAAGATTAAAGGACATTTTTATGAATATTATTCCTTAACTTGAAGAATTTATGGGTATTCTGAGAAAAATTATGAAACAATATGATACACAATCTTTCAAAATTGGTGTAGTATTCTCATTTTCTCTTTCTAATGACCAATATTGGGTCAACCATTATTGCAAGCCATGATGAGACTTTTTTGATATAATGTTGACCATTAAATTAAAACATTGCAACATTAATATACCGATTTTGAAATATTACGTGTTATACGTTTCTACAATTTTTTTATGGTGCGTATAACTCTTCCTAAAATACTTTTAAGACAAAAATACACTCTAACCCTGTCTTTAAAATGATTTTTATTCTTTTTATTATATCAAGCTTGAGTATAAATAGCACAAATAACTTGCATAAACAAATGAATTGCTCCTTTAAATTCTTGATATGAAAGCTATTTAACTATAACTTGATTAGATTAAGAAAGTTAAATAAATTAATTAAAAAAAACATGATACAATCTCCTTAAAATATCCTTGTGTAAAATTAAATTATGTTACCTACAGTTTTAAATATAAAATCTAGTTTTACACTAAAAACTAAATCTTATATTTAAGACTAAAAGTAGCATATTAATATATAAATTAGGTGAATCAGTTGGTGAAAGAATGACTAATGTGAGAGACAAAAAATAAATTAAGATTTTATATTTAAAACTAAACATAATCCACTAACTAGCTCCTTCATGGAGTTCTAGCGTATGCAACTGAATAAGAGTATTAATTGTACGTGTTCCATTTCATGAACAAGAAGTTTTGTTGAAAATTAATGTAGAAGAAGTAATATATCGCTGTACTTGCAGAGATTGTCGCTTGACAGCTTGATCTCATCATTACATGCAACTTAATTAATTATCTGGTTCCCTCAAGATCACAAAGTGATGCAAAATAATACTGCATTAGCTCCTTTTTATAAGATTATTAGTATAATTATGTGGTTCAAGAAATCTGTTAGTTTTAGTTAAAAGCAACAAATTATCAGAACTGTATTTCCTTTTTTCTTAAATACACGCTTATATATAGGAAAGTTAGATGAGAAAAAGAATAGTGAGAATAAAAATGAAAGAGAATGTATATGAAAAAAAAAGATAACACAATGAATTATGGGTAAAATTGATTAAAATAATGCATTTAATGTTCAGACAATAATATCAAATTTAATCTTATAAAAATATTTAGATTAATTTAAAAAATTTGAATTTTATAGAAAGGAATATCGGAGAGAGTAGTATATTCAAAACTCGAAATTTTTGGTGGAACAATAATATTAATGAAATGAAAAAGAAGAGGCACGAGAGGTAAAAGTGGAAAACAAGAAGAGGGTAATTAAACAAAAGAAGAGAGAATAAAAGGAGGGGGGAAGTGGGGGCAATGACGAAGATACATTATGAATGAAACGTAGCTGTCGTAAGAGGGAAGGTGGATTGTCGTTTACGTGGGACAATGAGAAGGGAAGGATACGTATTCGTGCTTTATATTATTACTTATGTGGTTCAAAAGGAGGAAGAGAGGAGGGTGGGGGTGCCCTTAAAGACAAGGACACAAGAGATGAATAGTAAAAGGAACAAACAACGCCTCACGTTTATCCCAATTCCTCCTCCATGTCTCGCAACAAAGTCTCAAACACACATCTGTCTTCAATCATGCATATAATACTATTTCCTATTCTTAATATAAAGACTAGTGACTAATTTGAATAAATTAAAAAAATTAGTTCAGTTAGTTATTTTGTAATAAAAATGTATTGTATTTTTTAAAATATCCTTCTAATTAAGTGTATTAGCTAGAACTATCATTATTACAGGATTATTTTGGAAAAAAAAAGATAATATGAGAGACAAAGTGATTGTGCCCTTATATTTATTATCAAAATAAAGTCAAACAAGCTTTTATATTAGGGAGGGGGGTAATATATACTTATTGCACTTCTGTGGCCACCCCACGAAATTTTCCTCCCCTTTTTCTATAGTAGTAAATGTAATTTCGTTGGCAATTTTGTAATTTCAGTTCCTAAACTTTTTATTTAAGTTATTATATACGAAGAAAGGGGGGGACTCTTAGATCAACTTATCTACATCCATTAAATTAGATTTGTTATTCTGTTATTGTTGATTGTTAAAATGCGTATGTGCATTTGTGTATCCACCTATGAGCACTTGTAAAATTTTGTATTAACTCTCACAATGTAAATTAGGGCTTTTAAATTTTGATATAGAAACTTGTAACGTTACTATTGTTGGTTGTTAAAATGCATATGTATATTTATAAATTCACCAATGAAATATAAACACTTGTTATTTTGTTATTGTTAGTTAATAAAATGCGTATGTGCACTAGTAAATTCATCTATGAATTTAGTATAATAGATATTATATGTAACTTGACCCAAATTTTGCCTAAAAAAAAAAAATCTTGCAGTCCCACTTAACTAACAATTAATCATTAAAAACTTTTACAACAAGTAAGCAACATGACGATAACAAAATATGGTGCAGAAAATGACAATAAATCATGGCATATTGACAATAATCCAAGAGACTTTTTAGTTATTATATTGTTTATGTGAAACTGCATAGTAATTTTGGCTCGCGAGTGCACACACATATATACACACACTCCCTCTGACCCATAATATAAGACATTAACTAAGTCTTTTCACAAACTAAGGAATACTAATTAAGTCATTAGATGCATTTCAAATTGATAAAAGTACCTATTTTACCCTTACTAAATAATGTAATAAGAAAATTTTCTTCTCTCTGATCTTCTGCATTTAAAACCTCTCTACTCCTAGGGTGAAAGTGAAAATTAAAACTATCATTAATTACCTTATCAATCTCGCATATTTTGAATTAAAATTTTCTTCAAAAAAACTTCTTATATATATTATAGAGCAGATGGAGTATATATTGTAGACCGAGGTGGCGAAGGGGAACACTGGTGGGTCCATCCCCATAGTGTTAAATTTTTTCCCTTTATGTATTTTTTATTCTAAAATTTACATAAACTTTATATTATACCTGCCTTTTAGTATGGCCCCCTTCATTCTCAAATTTTGGCTCTGCCCCTGACTATAAAATATGGTTTTTTTCCCATCAACATGCGAGGGGGAAATTTTTCAGGCAGACAATTTGTGGATAGTCAGACATCATATGCTAGCTAGTTTCATACTATAACAATTATTTAAAATTCAACCTATATAATATAACTCCAAATAAGTCAACAACAAAACGAAATTTCTCTCCCTTCTCATACTATAACCTAGAGTTATATGCTTCGCCGTATTACTTGCTGGCTTGGATGAGCAAAAGCTAACATTGTATGCATGCTTCTTCTTTGCTTAATTTAGCTTTTATACGTCCAATTAATAATGCCTTTTTTAACTAAGCACTTTGATTTTGCCATAATTCGCACATGTAGCCAAAGAGATAGCTTTTTAACTTCACCTCTCTAAACGTATAATTGAAGATTCTTCAAATGCTTGGATTTATCAATTAATTATTTAAAAAGAATATATATGGGATATGTATAAGTTATAAATAAAATAATTGCTCAAAGATTTATTAATGGCTTGGAGTAAATGATGGAGGTTACTAACTAGATCGGAGTCGGTCATTGATTAAGTACAACTTTCTGACCCCAGAAAATTAATTACATGCACAGCAAATATAGATTCAATTATTTAGGGTCGTCTGGCTTGTTTCCACTATTTTAGCCTAACAATTCTGCTGCCTCCTCTAAATTTTACTTGGTGGTCCTTCAAAAATTATGAATTAATTCTCGAGCAGCCAAAAAGAAATTAGATTCTAATTCTAGTTAATCTCACAACTTGATGATTAATTGCTGACCTACAAGAGAGACCTGAACGGTTTTACCACTCTCAAATTATATACATATCTATATATATTTATATTTATATGACCTACCAATCTAATATTCAGCAAAATTAGTCTTTTTCCCTCACCCACCCTTGCATGAGGAATGAATTGTACTAGAGCTGTCAAATTTATATCCTCAATGAGAACCCTAATTTGATGTAGGTTTAATTAATTAGATATATAATTAATTAATTGCTGGTTATTATTAATAGCAATGTTAATACGTACTTGAAGGTTTTTAATTAGTTATGGCAATAATACAAACTGGACCAAGTCTTGATATAATGGTCCTGTCTTGTACAAATGTAAATGTAATATAATTAATTAATTATTTTTTCTGTCACAAAAAAAAATTAAATCAAATTCTATTGACGGAGCAGTAATTAATTCCCCTCACGGATTAGGGTAATACAGTGAAATAGCTTTCTGCAATGTAGCTTCTCCATGTACGTAGAGAGAAGTCTAAAGCATTTAAATTCTAGGCCTTGGCCAAAGAGACTGGACCAAATTAATTTGACAGAAAACACTAAGAATTGCAGTAATGGCAGAAAGAGGGGGGTGGATGAACTAAACTATGCTTCTAAGAAGAGTTTTTTTATTAAAAAAATAGTAGTATGATTTATTGATGAGTGAGTGGAATTAACTTCTTTTTATTGTAATTGTACAGGTTTTTTTTATAGTTTTAACTGATTTGGTAATGACAATAAATTTATAATGAAGAAAATTGCATTGACGGCACAAAAGAGTTACTTATATAGATTATTAAATAGATTCATAATTTTTATGATTATTATTGGAATTAATTAGTTAACAGTCATTTCCTTTTGCCAGAAAATGTTAGACGTTTAATTTGAAGTTCCGAATGTGTACTTAATTCTACTGGTGGAGCTTTATAATAAAGTTAGAACATTTAAGATATATATATATATATATATATATCATTTTTGCTACCATTAATTTGAATGCACATGGTCGGCAGAAAATATGCATTTATGTGATCTTGATGGTCCAAAATGGTAATCAGATAAATTACGATGATGACATAATTCCAAGAACTTAACATCTACATAATATATATTGGAAATTTATATTATATTAACAGTACAGATGTTAAAAAATGTCTAAATTAATAATAAATTACAGACCATATATAGAGACAAAGGCCTAGTTTAATTAAATGAAATGCTTCTGAAAATAAAATGAACAAATTTTTCCCATAAAAAGTTTGATCCAATGAACTATATATATTAATTATTGGCATACTAACTTATATTATAAAATTCAGAAAAAGATATTATGTGGTCCATTTTCTTGTTTGGTTCAACATGTGATGTGACCTTAACTTCTCTTCAGTGTTCATGATACCAATATAATTTTTATATTTTGGACATCGGATTAATATAAATTGTTAATATTTTTTTTTGTTTTCTTTTCTGGTCCTGAATTGTGAGGTTTAATTAGTCAATATCAATTCAAAAGCCGCGTGTTTGTAGGATCTGTCTTTGCCATTTGGTGAATATAACACCACATGATTATTTTGTATTACAGTTATTTCTGATCCTCTTTTCTCTTTTGATTCATCTCTCTTTATCTCTGTCTCTCTTCAACAAGTTTATTGTCTCTTTTCTGTGAGTTTTTTTCTTTCTGATATATTTTCTCTGGCTGTGTATGTTGCTCTATTACTGAAGTGGCCAACTAAGTATGATTAATGACATATTAAGGGTTTTAATTTGTGTTGGTTTTCTCTGAATTGTGTTGCAGGTTGAGACATAATTAATTTATAAATTAATTAATGGCAGAAACTCATCTTCATGGGACACTCCACGCCACCATTCATGAGGTGGATAAGCTAAATGCTGGTGAAGATAGCAGTATTTTCGGCATGGTAATCATTTAATTAATATTTATTAATTCCATGTTTGTCTTCTTGTTAATTTAATTAATCTTCTTGTTTAACCCTTCTTGGAGTCTGATTTCGACAATTTTTGGCTTTTCGATTCTTCCAGTGCCAGTTTTCGTCTTACGTTTGCACCTAATAAGTCATCCAATACCCTATTGATCTTGTTTCATTTTCTTATTTGTCATTTCAATTAATTAGCATATCAAGTTAAGTGTGGTTTGTTATGTTTTTTATTGCTTCACGTTGATGCTCAGCTTTATTTACCTCTATTACCATGACTTAATTAAATTAATGAAGATTTCATTAAATTGGAAAAGACAGCCACTTTTGGCTCCTTAATTATTATGTTCAATTTGATATCCTAATTATTATATACACAAAATTTTGATACCTAATAATTATTACATAAGAATTCTTTTACCAAGACTATTGCATAAGAATTGAGTCCTTTAATTTATATCCCATTTTTTAAAATTTAGCCTTTAAAATTTATTTTTTCACTTTAAGTTAAAAAAAGTCATCATCAGCAGTTAGTTTATAACTTAGCTGGGTCTCATGAATAAACTTTGCTATTATAACTTATAGACACTTAAACAGTGCTAAAAGCCTAATTGCATGAAAGTTTTTTTTATGAATAGAAGGTCATGGATTTGATCCGATCTACTTATAACTTCAATTCGTTAGTGCTTGTTTCTCTAAATTAAAAAATTAGTGTGGCTTAATTATTGTATGACCTAATTAATTCATTTGAATAGGTTAAGGGTTTTGTTAAATTAGTAATATAATATTTTTTTTAAATACTCTAACCATCTTCCTTAATTTCCTCCCTTCCTCTCTTAATTAATTATATATTATTGTCAGAATATCAATAAAGTTAATTTACAAAACAAAATGACAAACATGTGAAATAGGTCTTAAATATAGAACTAATATTAACTTCTAAATTAGATCTTATATTAAAAACAGAGGGAGTATTATAGATTAATACTGATTTTACTTTTAATTAAACTGGACTTCCTGAATATGGTGTGCAATTTAAGATAATTATCTCGGTGCTAATATTGCAGCTTAAGCAAAAAATCGAGGACACGGTTGGTGTAGGGAAGGGATCATCCCAAATGTACGCAACCATTGATCTGGAGAAAGCAAGAGTGGGAAGAACCAGGGTTTTGGAAAACACAGATTCCAGTCTCAGATGGCAAGAATCTTTCCACATATACTGTGCCACGTCGCATCCAACGTCATCTTCACCGTCAAAGGCGTCAACAAGATCGGCGCCACCTTAATCGGACGAGCCTACGTCCCCGTCGACAACATCATCGGCGGTGACACCTACGATGAATGGCTCGATATCTTAAACGAAGAAAAAGAACCCATCGGCTCCAAAATCCACGTCAAGCTCCAATACTTCGACGTCACAAAAGACAGAAACTGGAATCGAGGCATTCGGAGCCCTAAATACCCAGGAGTACCCTACACTTTCTTCTCACAAAGACAAGGTTGTAAGGTTACCTTGTACCATGACGCTCATGTCCCTGAAGATTTCATTCCCAGAATCCCCCTCTCAGAAGACAAGTATTATGAACCTCATCGATGTTGGGAAGATGTTTTCGACGCAATTAGAAATGCAAAGCACTTTATATACATCACTGGTTGGTCTGTTTACACTGAGATTAAACTAGTGAGAGATGCTAAGAGGCCAAAAGATGGAGGTCACATGACACTAGGACAGCTTCTGAAAGATAAAGCAAATGAAGGGGTTAAGGTTTTGATGCTTGTTTGGGACGATAGAACTTCTGTTAGTCTGTTAAAAAAGGACGGGTTAATGGCAACACATGATGAAGAAACTGAGAAATTCTTTCAAGATACTCCAGTTCACTGTGTTTTATGCCCTCGTGATCCCGACGAAGGTGCCGGGAGTATAATACAGGACGTACAGATTTCCACCATGTTCACTCATCACCAGAAGATCGTGGTGGTGGACGGTGAGCTTCCGGGACGAGGGTCGTCCAGCAAGAGAAGAATAGCGAGTTTCGTCGGTGGGCTTGATTTATGCGACGGAAGATACGACACTGCGTTTCATTCACTTTTCAGAACGTTGGACACTGCTCATCACGATGACTTTCATCAACCTAACTTCGCCGGCGCCGACATCAACAAAGGTGGACCCCGGGAGCCGTGGCACGATATACATTCGCGTCTGGAAGGACCCGTTGCTTGGGATGTTTTGTTTAATTTTGAACAGAGATGGAAGAAGCAAGGAGGGAAGGATGTGCTCGTCTCCCATGGAGAGCTCGAGGAGATAGTTATTCCGCCATCTCCGGTGATGTTCCCGGAGGATCACGAGACGTGGAATGTTCAGTTGTTCCGATCCATCGACGGCGGCGCTGCCTTTGGCTTCCCAGATAGCCCAGAAGAAGCAGCCGACGCCGGGCTCGTGAGTGGAAAAAACAACATCGTAGACAGAAGCATTCAAGATGCATATATCCATGCAATAAGACGAGCGAGGAAGTTCATATACATAGAGAATCAGTATTTTCTGGGAAGCTCATATGCGTGGAGCGCTGAAGATGGCGACATAAAGCCGGAAGAAATTAACGCACTTCACGTCATACCCAAAGAACTATCACTGAAAATCGTAAGCAAGATCGAAGCAGGAGAGAGATTCACGGTGTACGTGGTGATTCCGATGTGGCCGGAGGGCATACCAGACAGCGGCTCCGTGCAGGCAATATTAGATTGGCAGAGAAGAACGATGGACACAATGTATAAAGACATTGTCGAAGCTTTGGAGGCAAAGGGAATAAGGGAAGATCCTCGCAAGTACTTAACATTCTTCTGTCTGGGAAACAGAGAAGTGAAACGAGACGGCGAGTATGAACCACCGGAACAACCAGAACCTGATACCCCTTATGAAAAAGCCCAGAAAGCTCGTCGCTTCATGATTTATGTTCACACCAAGATGATGATAGGTTCGTACGAAGATTCATTATTCTTACAGGTTAATTAACTTGAGTCATAAGTAACATATGTGTATACATGTATATTGTGCAGTGGATGATGAGTACATAATCGTGGGATCTGCGAACATAAACCAGAGGTCAATGGATGGATCAAGGGACACAGAGATAGCGATGGGGGCATATCAGCCGTATCATTTGGCGACGAGCAGGGGGCCGGCGAGGGGACAGATCCATGGATTCCGAATGGCGTTGTGGTATGAGCATCTTGGGGTGATGGAGGAGTGTTTCAATCACCCAGAAAGTGAAGAATGTGTGGAGAAGGTGAACCAGATGGCTGATAAGTACTGGGAATTGTACTCAGATGAATCATTTGAAGAAGATCTTCCAGGGCATTTGCTGCGATATCCTGTGAAGATTTCTAGGGAAGGGCGAGTTCAAGAACTGCAAGGCTTTGAGTTCTTCCCTGATACACAGGCTCGTATTCTTGGTGCCAAGTCAGACTACATGCCACCAATCCTCACTACTTAATCAATTTGATGATTACTCCAGCATTCTTATCTTCTCTTCTTTTCGTCTTCTTTTATTTCATGATCATATATTATTGTGGTTTTTTTTTTTTGGGTGTTTTGAGTTATGTCCAATAATCAAATGATGTAATTGTAATGGCGCAGGTATTAATGATTTTAGCATCTGATGTTGCAATGAAATTTAATGTGTTTTTGACTATTCGTATAGAGATGTGTAATGGGGAAAACTAATTGTGCAATTTTAGTAGTGTCAAAGACTTGAATGTTAATGTTATAGTACTTCCTCTGTTGTTATTTATAAGACCAAATTGTTAATTTTACACAAATTGAAAAAAATAATTGATATCTTTAAAAATTGATTGTTACTCTCAATAAAACAGTTTTCTCTTTTCACAAAGATTTAAACAGCAACAATGCTGAAACCTTCTAGAAAATGTCTTGTCAAAGAGCGCCAATGGTATATTTTTCTTTTGATAAATGAATATTCTCCTCGCCTAAAAACCAAATTATATAAAAGGGGAAAAATTAAATTACATGATAATACCGAAACATAATACTAGTAAGCATAACTCGGAGAAAGTAATGAAAATAAATTTTCTTGATAGATATTATTTTAATCCTAAATATAATATGTATTTTATTATGTAAATTATGTTATAAAATACATTTTATATTTAGAACTGGATGAGCATTATGTTATTTATCGTATTAGAAGATATTTGACAATTAACTAATCATTCAACATAACATGATTCTTACTTATGATTAAATGACTGAATAAATGAAAATATCATTTGAGTATGAAAAGTAAATGGCTGACGAGACGCCAATAGAATTAGAAACAACAACATTATGAATTTTCATGCATCTTTTTGCCAAATTCTTGCCAGTTTCCAAATAAGCAAAAGCAAAACCAAATTTCAAAAGCACATAGAGAAATCTCCAGATCATTGCGTCCACGCTTACGTCAACCACAACCAATGAACTAGTGCCATTTTTTCCCCAATTCCTGTAATCATCATGTGAAATTCCCATTCATTTCTTTCTGTTTCTTTCTCAGTTTTAATACTTTCTTCCACCCCATATACTTTTCAAGCCTACCCACTTTCTATTTATGCAAGTCTTCCTTTTCTTTGTTGAGATAATAGATTTGCTTCTCGATCTTACCGTCCCTGTTCTTGAACGTACAGCTCTGTTCTTGCAATATGACTTCCATGTCGCAGGGTCTTGTTTTAACCACTGCCATGGTTCTATCATGCACTGTGCTTTATCTTTCTTTCTCAAGTAAAATCATTTCCCCATCGTCCTTTATTTCTGGGAATTCCGATTCCCAGGACTCTAGCAAACAAAATCTACGCTCTTGCTTGTGTTCAGGTAACTGGGTTTCCTCTGCCTTTTTCCTTCTTTTGCTGATCGTAACAATCTTCATTTGGAAGAATCTTTGGTGATTGCTGTGGTAATCATTTGTGTACATGTTACAGAGGAAAAGAAAGTAGAGAGAAAGAAGGAGAAGAAGAAGAAGAAGAAAGTACAATTTGCAGATAATGTGAAGGAAGCAAGTGAAGGGCCAGAGAACGAACAGAGGGAGCAAATCAGAGCATCAAGAAGTTGCAGAGATGAAATTGAAGAGATCATGGGAATGCCAGCGAACCGAATCGCTCTGTATAATGGGATTTTGAGAGACCGAGTACGTAAGATCGAATGCTCTTAATAACGGACGTAGGAATAAGGAATCTGAAACTTTGACGCTCTGTCTCCTCTGTTTTTTTCCTTCTTCGTTTCACACCCGAAAAGAGGGAAGCCTGACGACTGAAGAGCCCTGCGGGGAAAAATAAAAATCTGTTCGTGGGGTTGTAAATAACTAAAGGACATTTTGGATTGTGTTTCTATTTGATTGTTGTCTTATTAAATGAACTCGTCTGCATTTTATTATATATTTATATTTTTATATTTTTATAATTTCAATAATTTTTTATTGAATTATGGCATCATTAGGCAGGTGCTGAGTGGTTCATGCCCCCTTGAATTTTTGTAAAAGTTTAACCCAATTTTTAAATAATATTAAATATGTTCGCATATTTTTTGAAAGTAAAAAAAAAAAAAAAATTCCTCCTGAAGGCAAGAAACATAAGTTGATTCTCAAATAATAATAATTTGATTATTTAAATTAAAAAAATTAAATAAAAGATATCGATATGGCTAAATTAGAGTGGAAACTGGTTTAGATATAATTCTCCAAGAAAATATATTCAGAAAAATGTAAATTTTGAAGCACGCTCTGCGCTCTGTTCTGTCGGTCTCTGGTACTAATGTTTTTAAACATAACTTAATTATTAAATCATTAGAAATAAAAAGAAAATCTTATTATTGTTAATCATTAACTCATACTTGCTTATAGAATCAACTTAGGTGGGAAGGTTTTTCCATACTCCTGAGAGAACTTACTTTTGAGTGCTCATAATGGAAATTCCTAGTGATAAAAAAAACATAAATAATAATTCAGTATTTATTAGTTTGATGATGATTGAATCAAATCAATTTTCTCCATCATAAAGGGTATTTACATGCACCTTTTTTCTGGGAAATAATTACTTTTTTTCTGTATGAACTAACATAGATTTATGGATTATAAATTCTACATTTATGTAATTGAGATTTTATAAAAAAAGAGGGAGGGTGGCAGATTAAATATGAAAGATTTGTAGTGGGGTCATCCTTCTGATAACTTCGAATAAAGATTGAAGATTTGGCTGTCCCACCCTCCTCTTTTTCTAGATTCACTTGCTTGGACAAGGTACCATTATTGAGTTATACTTGTGATGTCCTTTTTATAAAATATTATTCAATTTATGAAAATTGGGTTGGAAAATAAATATATGTAAACACAACTTTTTTTTTAAAACACGCTTATTTATGGAAAAAAAAAGTGAATGAGTAGATAATTAATATAATATAATAAGGCTAAGCTTTTTTTTTTTTTGGGTAGAGTAATAAGGCTAAGCTTAATTAATGGGAGGAATTAAAATGAAAAATAATATTTCGTTTGGTTCTTATTATAAAACCTAATAACAATTTCACATGAAATAACAATTTAATTAGTTAAAAATAAGTATAATTACTTAGATATATTGTGTAAAAAAATTAATTCTTAAAATAAAATATATTATATTATGAAATATGTAGGAGGTCATTATAATAAGAAAATAGGAATGAAGGAAATACTAAAAATTTCAAGTAAATGTTAGGGACCTTATGAATAGGAACATAATATCCCTAAAAAAATTCTTTTATAATAGTATCTAGGATTAGCCTGGTAACTAAATTTATGAATACTAACACACTAACTATCTTTTTTAAGTTTTTCTTAGCAATAAGATTGAGTTGATCTCTATAATAAAACATGGCGGGTGTGTAAGTTCCTCTTACACAATACATGACTTTGAAGCCTTTCATCTCAATTAGACATTGATGGAGGGTAATTTGTGAACATCTTGACTAGCACATTTTAAATCATGAGAACTATCTAGACCTATCTTCCCAAAATTTCAACATGTCTGCGACACAAACCTAAGCATGTGTATTTTATATGTAAATAATATTACCTTTAATCCTCAATATAAGAATTATTTAACTAATTTAAGTAGATTAAGAGAATTAATTAAGGTAGCTATTTATAATAGATATGTGTTATCTTTCTTAAAATACCCTTACTAATAATGTGTAATAGCTAAAACTATTATTCAATGAAACATTTAATATATGCAACTATTATAAGGACCATATTAAAAAAATAGAAAATACAAGAAACAGAGTAAATTAAGATATTACTCCTTCAGGTTCAAAATATAAGCTAAACTTTATTCATTTAGGTTTTCAAGAAACTAATTAAAATCAATTTAAAACAATAAATGTGTAAGACATATTTTGTTTTTCCTAATATACCCTTATTAACAAAGAGAATAAGTAAAAGATGCAATAAATGAGTTAAAGAGGGAAGAGAATATATTAGGGTAAAATTGAAAAAAAAGTGAATGTTATCTTATGAAAAAAAACAACCCCTTTTAGAAAGTTTAGCTTATATTTGAACCGAATGGAGTATAGTTATAACCAAATTAGATGTCAAATCAACTCTTATATTAAATATTAGTGATACTATTTAGAGATCGTGACTAATACCCCATGTCCCTATCAAAGACATTTCCAAGCCTTAACATTTTTATGATGTATCCATGGTAGCTTGAGATTTAACGCACCTACCAAGTACCAATAAATATTATTAAAAGAATAATATACTCATTATTTGACGAATACCAGATAAAAATATAAAATTGTGTACGAAACTTTAGGAACTTCACCTAGTTAAACTTTAGGACCGGATGGATAATTAAAATGGACTTGAGGGATGGAAAGTTTCATTACTCCAAATTTATATCAATCAAACGTATTAGCTCATTTTACACAATAGCATAAATTAAAACTTTTTCTATATAGAATAATTTATATCAATATTCTTTTTTTCCAGACATACATATATTTTTATTAAAAACAATCATGTTCGACACATTGTCGGATATTAAATGTGAGTATTTCTTCTAGTAAGGATTTAAATATTGATCCATTACATTATGAGGGACTAACCTCTTCTATTAGATTTGACACTCAAAATTTTATTTTATTTCTTACTACTTTTCAAAATAAAATTATAACAAACAATTAAAAAAAATTAAGCCCAACCCAAGTCTTCCAAATTGATCAGGTGGGAGGCAGCCCATATATGGCGCAGCCTAAACAGATGGAGGAGGAAAGATGTTGACTTTTCTGTATTTTGACTAAAGGCCGTGACAGATTGGAAGTCCCATTCTTCCATCCATGAATGTTTGTTTCTGATTTTTAAATTTTGCTTGTCAAACTCATTAGTTGAGTCCAGTCAACAGCTTGCATCCAGTTTGAAATGAATAAACTATATGACAAACGTTTATTTAATTTTATATTTATAATTGATTAAATAAGTGAAAATTTCAGAAAAATACCAAAATCTTAAATCAATGACTTCAATTTCAATAATTCCAAATCACTTCATTGTACCAAAGCTCTTTCACTTAAAAAAGACCAGCTCAGCATGACTGGTCACTAAAAAGCCTTGACTTTGGCTAATAAAATATAATAAATAGCTAATGAAATGAAGTACGTGTTATAAAGCATCTAATTGTAAAATTTGAAAATATGTGTTGACATTTACGAATCAACTATAATAAATAGCAATGAATATCTAATTAGCAAAGGCAACACGTTTTCAAGTTTTACATTTGAATGTTTTAGGATATTCACAACATTTCTATAATTTATTAGCCAATTTGATCTTAGAAATTTCCAGCCATAGATGTCGGAGTTCTTTTGGTGGGGTAAAATTCAGACATTGAATTATAATGGAAACAAAATTATGGGAAGTAAAATTACAATTAAATTTTAAGGAAATTAAGAGACGGCAATAAAAGGTTAATTTTTAGAATTCACTCATATTTGGGCCACACAAAAATTTATTTCATTTATTTCTTGGCTTAAACTTAAAACTCAAAAACTTCACTTCCTTGCCTTGATTATTTTTAATTATTGAAAACCAAAATTGATCCAAATGCAAAATGCAGGAATTAGCAGGAAGAAGACGCAAGCAACAAATTTATGATAAATCATATCTACTTCACTTTTTATCTGTTAAAGTCTGATTAGTTGTGGCTAAAAACACAAAGCCACTTGATTAGGTGTTACTTGTTAGAGACGGAAAGGAATGTTGGTGACTTTCCCTTTTATGTATTGGGACCTTATCATTACAATTCACATTGCCTTTAAAATGTGTTCATTAAGCCTCATAAAACGCGTATATCCTTAATTTAATATTTAAAATTTTACTATTAATTAATTTAATTCGAGACATATTTACATCTACCTACTACTTTTTTTTTTATCTTAAGCAGCATATGTGCAACATTATTTACAAGTAAGCTAATATTTATTTTGATTTGATTTTAAATGTAAAAAGTTAATACAAATATTAATTATAGACATTAATAAAGTTTTAGTAAATTATTTTGATTTGATTTTAAATGTAAAAAGTTAATCCACTTTTTTTTTACATAATTTTAATTTTTTAATAAATTGTGGATATTAATTATAGACATAAAGAAAGTTTTCATCAATATAGTAGTTTTCAATACATTTATCAAAAGAAATATTTTTGAAAAAATCAACACACGGTTTTTTAGTACATAGCTAACTTTAGTTATATACTGGTAACTTTTTACATATGAGATAAGAGATGCTTGTTACCCCCATGCCTTGGTTGTAAGATAAGTTGTAACAGTGTATTATTAGCGCTTGTTTCTAAAATTTTTGTACAGTAGAACATAAAACACCCTATAGATATTAAGGGGGTATTTGGGTAGTAGGAAAAATATTTTTAAAAACACTTTTTTGTAATTCGAGATAAACTCCTCTACATATTTATTTTGTATATATACCGTAAAAATTTTTAAAGCTATCGTTTTGATTCCATCCAAATATCTTCTAAATAACAAACGTTAATAAGTGAGTTTTTTAATAAATTTAATATTTTATATTCAACTAAAAAATTAAAATGGAAAAAATAATTGATATATAATCTTGTGACACAGAGATCGAAATTTGTCTGTGAGTTGAAGGAATTAATGATAAATAGATTAAAAAAAAATTTTGGTGAAGAAGAGAAATTTGGATAAATATGTATAATTATTAAATATTATAATAAAAATTTTATGCTAAGTTAATTAATATTTAAAAACCAAATAGTTGACTAGTTTGATGCTAGAATGGAAATATACATTTTTTACCAACTACTGCATTATTGTTATGATTATAGTAGTAGCTAATAATTAAATAGCAGCTTGGTCAAAAAAATAGTAATTAAATACAAGGCGGTAATTCAGAATCAGAATCCCCCCCACTTGCCTTTTCATGCTTTGTCCATTTTTGCCAGTAAATCCCAGCGGAGGAGAAGAGGAAGAGAAGGCGAAGCAACAATCCAATCCAATCCAATAATTATCCAAAAGCCACCCTCGTCTACGTCTTTCACATCACAGGGGAAGCTATCGATTTCAGCAGCGAAGAGTCCATATTAACGATACAATTTCAAAGGCAAACTTCTGATTCTTTTCCCACGGTAACCCAATCGCTTCTTCGTGTCTTTTTGATTCGCTCTATCAATTCTCTTTTCCCTGCTTTTTTCCTCTTAATCATTTTGGTTTTCAATTCTCAGAATTGCTCGCGCTCTGATTTTTTCCCCCTTTCTTGGAGTTGGGAGTTGGCTTCTTGCTATTCTATCTCCGCCATATCCCTCAGTCGATCTTACTTGGCTTTTGGTATCTCAGACACTGAATGAATGGGGTACGTTTTCGATTCCAATCCTGTCTGAATAAGTCAAAATTATCTGTATTTTTGCTTTTTATTTTTATTTAAGTGTGTGCGTGAATCTATAATCCTTTTGCCTTTTCATTTTGTCATAAAATATATGCAGAAGAATGCTTTTTTCCTGAATTCTATAGAAAATTGATGTTTTAGTTATGGAAAATAGACAAGCCTAACCCAATTTTGATTAAATTATTGGTAATCAGAGGACTTGTAGAGATAAGCATGAGCTCTCATGAGCACATTCCACTCCTTATCCTCCCAGTAGAAAATTAGTATAGAGTACACTGTCACATGCGGTTCCCGTTTCATTTACTTACAGGTGGTTTCTAAGCATAGTCCGCCTTTTGTTGATTGGTTGGTGCTAAATTCGGACTTAATCATAACTTGGTATTAATTTTATCATTGGTAAGATGGATGCGGAACAAAACTTAGGCTTATTCATAAGGCATTCCAGTACTTGTGAAACTTTTAGCACTTATAAGACTTCTGTGTCTGAATTTATGGTGGATGTTTTAGACCATCATAAAGTATATTGTGATGCATAACAGAATTTAATGCCATTGTAACAGAGCAGTGGTTGTCTTGGTTGCCATAAAAAACCAACGGTTATTAGCACAGTTGATATGCCATCAAAAGGGTTGGCAATGCAAGGTAAGGCTTTGAAGAAAGCCAGTACATCAGAGGATTTCTGGACCACAAGCACACATGACATGGACAATAGTGCTGTTCTGTCACAAGGAAGCATCTCATCAACCAGTGCGACAAACCAAGCGCTAGATCCTCATGGTGCTTCTAGCAAAATCAGTAATCCTGCTGAATTTGTAAATCACGGTATGGTTCCTTGCTTTATTATTGTTCAGCCTGAGCTACTTTGTTAAATTGTTTTGGATACTTTAATGTTGATCTGGATTAAAGAAATTATGACAAAAAAAAGGACAAAACTGGTATGCATGCTGTAATTATTTTCTTGGACATGAGCGGTGATAGCTAGAAGATGATAACCCTATAATTAAGTTACTGTCCCTTTTCCTTTAGTGAGGCGACTGGGGGTTGCTGCTTCCATATTTGGTGTTGCTGTGGCTGGAAAATGCAATGTTGTGGCTAAGAAAAAGTTAAATTAGTGAGACGTGATGATTAAGCTAAGCTTTTGCCAGAAGTTGTACTTTTATCCTGGTGTCTTTATGCTCTCAGTGCCTGCTTTTCTTTTTTGGGAAGATGGATTCTTATGACTCATCGTTATGCTTAATTATTTTTTTTTTTTGAACGAGCCGTCATGCTTAATTATTAAGTCCACCTCTTTTTCTAGGTCGGAATAGTACTTTTCGTGTACTTTCTTTTTTAGCCACGTATGGTTCATATTTGACCGACTAAAGTGTTGCCTCCTTTTCCCTGTTCAAATGCTTTCGGTGACTGATTCTTCTTCTGATCTAAAATTGTCTTTTTATTACTGACCAGGTTCCATGGCATCTTTAGTCAAATTTGCATTTCCCTTTAACAATCTCTATGACTTTTTATATTCCCATCTTACCTTGTATTTCATTGATTTTGGAAAATAAGGTAGCGGTGCGATGGTTGGTTTTTGCTCTTGCCTGTTCTTATAAAAAAAATATTTGGATGGGAGAAGAGAAAGCAAAACCAAAATTATTTGGTTATTTTCTTGCAGGTCATATTCTTTGGACTCGGACTCGGCAACGTTGGGTAAGAAATAATAGATCTCACAATCAGAACCAAACCAAACGGCAACTGGATCCTAAATTAAGGTAAATTACCCAAGGTTTTTACCATAGAAAGGCCAGTCCACTTCTTTATATTTAGCACGTAGCTGACTGGTAGTTAAGTCTTGATGAGATTTGTACCTTAGGAGAAAAGAGAAAGCTACTCTTGTTATTTTAAGGCTATGCTGTGGAAGTATTAGTTTGCAGCTGAATGGATCATGGCTGCTTATGTAAGGAGCATGTTTCCATAACGTAGACTTCCCAAATGGCATATTTAGATCTTTTACATTAGTATTTGCATTGCAAAAATATTACAGTGCCAAAATATTACAGTGCGGTAAATAGGCTGATGAATTTCTCTTTTGGGATCAAACTCTGTGAATTTGTTTATTGTTTCTCGTAAGCCGTATAGTCTGTACTTGGGCTAAGATTCATGTTAATGCAGTTGGAATGCAACGTATGAAAGTTTACTTGGGAGCAACAAGCCATTCTCTCAGCCAATCCCTCTTTCTGTAAGCATCTGATTCTGAACTATGAACCTGCAAATCACTCAAAAATTCGTTTTTGTTTTTGAGAGATTTCTCATTTTCATATGAACAGGAAATGGTAGATTTTCTGGTGGCGTCTGGGAACAGGATGGCCTATATGACTGAGGCATCAAAGAGTAGGGGATTGTTGTTTCCTGTTTGGTTAGAGTAGCTATAGTAAATTTCACTTTCTTGCTTCTGTAGAAAGAGAAGTTTGGGCAACCTCCACAAAATTATATTTATACCTGATTAATTGATGACAGGAGGCAAGTTTTCTTTCATATATTTCTTCCATTTTTCTCGAGGCTTGCCGAGTAGCTGACTAGCCGTAATCGTAATCCTGCACAAAACTGAAACCATGAACAGGACAGCACTGCATTATCGTAGAAATTAATAGGAGGGAAGTTTGTCGAACTTAAAATTATCATGTTCAACTGGAAGTATCTTATAGATCCCGTGCCCTAACATACAAAGTGATTATATGATAATTAAGCATGCTCTGTACCACTAAATTATGCGCAATGATTTTGTTCTTTACTTGATAAGATGATCATATCAAGTATATAAAGGTCGGGTGTGACTTTAGACTTCACCCAAATTAATTAAGGAAGCGACATGGGGATCTAGATTTGTTTACAAGGGCAAATTTGTGAAATAATTTATTTTTAAATTGCAAGTAAAAACCAACCATAATCCTTCCGTCCTTGTATATTTCAATAATTAAGGTCTTCGATTATTATTAATACATTCCCAAG